>NC_092335.1:46870462-47178981 GCF_046630445.1 Rutidosis leptorrhynchoides | reverse complement strand
TCCACTTGTTTGTGGATGATATGCGGTGGAGATTTTATGAGTTACTCCATATCTTTTAAGAACTTTCTCAAGTTGATTATTACAGAAATGAGTATCCTGATCACTTATTAAAGCTTTCGGTGTTCCAACCGTGCAAAAAGACGTTTTAAAAAGTTGACTACAACTCGTGCATCGTTAGTTGGGAGAGCTTGTGCTTCCGCCCATTTAGATACATAATCAATGGCTACGAGTATATATAGATTATTATGAGATTTTGGAAATGGACCCATAAAGTCAATACCCCAAATGTCAAATACTTCACATACTTGGATGACATTTTGTGGCATTTCATCACGTTGACTTATTTTTCCGGCCCTTTGACAAGCATCACAGGATTTGCAAAGTAGGTGTGCGTCTTTGTAAATTGTAGGCCAATAGAATCCAGCATCATAAACTTTTCTTGCTGTTAGTTGAGGCCCATAATGCCCTCCTGTTGGTCCTGTGTGATAATGGTTTAATATTTTACTAGCTTCATCTCCAAATACACATCGGCGTATTATTCCATCGGGACAACTTTTAAACAGATGTGGATCTTCCCAAAAATAGTGTTTTATATCACTGAAGAATTTCTTTCGTCTTTGGTACGATAATCCTTTTTCAAGGAATCCACATACTAAATAGTTTGCATAGTCTGCAAACCATGGAATTTCTTTATAATCTATCTTCAATAGATATTCATCAGGAAAGTTGTCTTGTATGGCCGATTCATTTAGAACTTCTAACTCAGGATTTTCAAGACGAGAAAGATGATCAGCGGCGAGATTTTCTGCTCCTCTTTTATCTCGGATTTCAATATCAAACTCTTGTAAGAGTAAGATCCAACGGATTAATCTTGGTTTAGCATCTTGTTTTGAAAATAGGTATCTAAGAGCAGAATGGTCGGTATAGACCACCGTTTTTGCTAGAACGAGATATGATCGAAATTTGTCAAAAGCAAAGACAATAGCAAGGAGTTCTTTTTCAGTAGTTGTATAGTTCGTTTGTGCTCCTTGTAACGTCTTACTAGCATAATATATAGGTTGAAATCGTTTTTCAATCCTTTATCCTAAAATGGCTCCCATTGCAAAATCACTTGCATCGCACATTAGTTCAAATGGTAGATTCCAATTTGGTGTTATCATGATCGGTGCATTAGTTAGTTTTTCTTTAAGAATATTAAAAGATTTGATACACTCATCTGAAAAGATGAATGGAGCATCCTTTTCTAGGAGTTTATTCATAGGAGTGGCAATTTTAGAAAAATCTTTTATGATACGTCGGTAAAAACCGGCATGCCCTAGAAAACTCCTAACTCCTCTAACATTGGTGGGATGTGGAAGTTTATCAATTACATCTACTTTAGCTCTATCCACTTCAATTCCTTCTTTTGAAATTTTATGTCCAAGAACGATGCCTTCTTTAACCATGAAATGGCATTTCTCCCAATTAAGTACTAGATTTGATTGTTCGCATCTAATAAGCATTCGTTCAAGATTAACTAGACATGATTCAAATGTATCACCGAAGACTGAAAAGTCATCCATGAATACTTCCATGCATTCTTCTATCATGTCATGAAAAATCGCCATCATACACCTTTGAAAGGTTGCAGGGGCGTTACAAAGTCCAAATGGCATGCGTTTGTAAGCAAAAGTACCATAAGGGCACATGAATCTGGTTTTCTCTTGATCTTCGGGTGCTATTGGAATTTGAAAATATCCGGAAAATCCATCTAGAAAACAATAGTAACTATTTCCGGCTAATCTTTCCAACATTTGATCAATGAAAGGTAAGGGAAAGTGATCTTTTCTGGTGGCATCATTTAATTTTCTATAATCAATACACACACGCCATCCTGTTACAGTCCTAGTAGGAATAAGCTCATTTTTCTCATTTGTAATGACAGTCATGCCACCCTTCTTAGGCACACATTGAACTGGGCTTACCCATGGACTATCAGAAATCGGATATATCAAACCTGCATCTAGCAGTTTAATAATCTCTTTCTTAACTACATCTTGCATATTAGGATTTAGTCTTCATTGGCGTTGCACATACGTTTTATGACCTTCTTCCATAAGGATTTTATGTGTGCAATACGAAGGACTTATTCCTTTAATATCATGAATCTTCCATGCAATGGCTGGTTTATGAGCTTTCAACACAGAAATGAGTTGTGATTTCTCATTTTCAGTAAGAGAAGACGATATTATTACAGGTAATTCAGATTCACCATGTAAATAAGCGTATTCCAAATGGTTTGGAAGTGGCTTTAACTCTAATTTCAGAGGCTCTTCTATCGATGATTTATATCGATATCTGTCTTCTTCTTTTAGCATTTGAATTTCTTCTGTTGTTATTTCATATCCATTAGCTATTAGTATAGCTAACATTTCAGCTTCATCAATTGGTTCATTACCTTCTCCTAAAGAACATTCTCCTGTTCCTTGTAATTCTGGAAATTCTTCTAATAATTCTGAATGTGCATCTATAGTTTGAATATAATAACATGTATCATCTGCAGATTGTGGTTGTTGCATTGCTCTATCAACTGAAAAGGTAACACTCTCATCCTCTATACTTAGGGTCAATTTCTTACCGAACACGTCTATCATTGCTTTAGCCGTGTTTAAGAATGGTCTTCCTAATATGAGAGGAACTTGAGAATCTTCTTCCATGTCCAAAACAACAAAATCTACTGGAAATACTAAAGTACCAACTTTAACTAGCATGTTCTCCATTATCCCTCTAGGATATTTTATTGATCTATCGGCTAGTTGCATGCTTATTCTGGTTGGTTTCAATTCTCCAAGGTCTAGTTTAGCGTATAGTGAATACGGCATTAGATTTATACTAGCACCTAAGTCTGCCAATGCTTCTATTGAACTAAGACTACCCAGAAAACATGGAATTGTGAAACTTCCTGGATCAGATAGTTTTTCTGGTATCTTATTAAACAGCACTGCTGAACAATTAGCATTCATAGTAACAGCCGAGAGTTCTTCCATTTTCTTTCTATTTGAAATTAGATCTTTCAAGAATTTAGCATATCAAGGCATTCCTGAAATCACATCAATGAAAGGAAGATTTACATTTATCTGTTTAAACATATCCAAGAATTTGGATTGCTCGGCTTCAAGTTTCTCTTTCTTCATTTTGCTCGGATAAGGAAGTGGTGGTTGGTATGGTTTAACATAAGGTTTAGCCTTAACTGTGTTATCTTCATTAACCTTTTCAACTACCGATTCTTTTTCCTTATCTTGATCAGGTTGTGGTTCTTATGGAGTAGGAATAGCTTCATCAGAAGTTACAGGTATTTCCGGTGGTTTAAGTCCGGGGGTTAGCATTTGTATCACTAGGTAGACTTCCCGGTTTTCTTTCACCTATTAACCTTGCTAGGTTACTTACTTCTTGTTCCAGATTTTGAATAGAAGCTTGTTGATTTCTAAATGCTTGAGCATTTTGTTCATTGGTTTGTTCCTGAGAGGTAAAAAACTGCGTTTGAGTTTCAACTAGCTTCGTCATCATATCCTCTAAATTCGGCTTTTTATCATCGGTTTGTTGTGGTGTCTTGTTTTGAAAATTAGGTCTTTGCTGATTGTAAGTATTATTGGATACTTGTTGATTGCTAGGACCTTGTTGGTTGTTGTATGGAATATTTCGGTTATAATTCTGGTTTTGATTGTAAATTGGTCTTGGCGGTTGATAACTATTCTGATAATTATTTCCAGGCCTTTGGTTTATGTATGAAATATTCTCTCTTTGTTCCATTGTTAATTCAATACTGAGACAATCTTTTGTCAAATGTGGTCCTCCACACTGCTCACAACTAATTCGTATTGAGTGAATATCTTTAGTCATCTTTTCCATTCGTCTTTCCACAGCATCTATCTTTGCGGAAATGGAATCTAAGTCATGGCTAGAATCGGCTCTAGCTGCTTTAGATGATCTAACGATATCTTTTTCTTGGTGCCACTCATGTGAGTGGGAAGCAGTATTATCAATAATTTTGTAAGCATCAGTTTCGGTTTTCTTCATAATAGAACCACCAGCTGCTATATCTATGTCTTTTCTTGTAGTGATGTCGCATCCTTGGTAGAATATTTGTACTATTTGACAGGTGTCTAAACCATGTTGAGGACATCCTCTTAACAACTTTCCATATCTTGTCCACGCCTCATATAGAGTTTCATTCGGTTTCTGTGTGAACGTAACAATTTCTGCTTGAAGTCTTACGGCTTTAGATGCAGGAAAGAATTGTTTAAGAAATTTGTCAACTAAAACATCCCATGTATCGATCGCCCCTTCAGGTAACGATTCCAACCAATCTTTAGCTTCTCCCTTTAAAGTCCAGGGAAATAACATGAGATATATCTGTTCATCCTCCACTTCTCGGATTTTAAATAGTGTGCAGATCCTATTAAAGGTACGTAGATGTTCATTTGGATCTTCCTTCGGCGCACCACTAAATTGGCATTGATTAGTCACCATGTGTAGAATTTGTCATTTGATTTCATAATCTGGCGCATTAATGTCTGGATGAGTAATTGCGTGACCTTGGCCAGTGCGTTTAGCTCTCATTCGGTCTTCCATACTTAAGGGTTCCAGATTCTCCATAATTGAATTTGTTGAATCGGAATCACTAGAGGATTCTGATTTAATGGTTCGTTCCTCAATAATCTCTGTTTGAATGATTGGTGTTTCCGGAGGAAAGTTTAATGGTTCAGGATCTACGAACCGTTCCTGAATATTCTTCGGATTCTCAATTGTGAGGTCGGGTTCAAAAAATGGATTATCGGAAATTTGAACTGAAGTACTTGGTCGACTGGATGACGATTCTAAAGAGAAATCAACGGCGGTTATATTTGCTAAATGTCTTGATCTAGTTACAGGTGGTGAACGTACAAAAGGTGGTGAACGTCTTGCTCGGTGCATTCACTGAATATCCTATTAGTTTTAAAAAGAAAAGAAAAATTATAATAAGTTATCCAATCAATAGACTTTTCTGATTTTGCCCACGTTTCGAATAGCCAAAAGATGCAGCAGAGGGGCAGGATTCGTTTGGTCTCAATATAATTGAGGACTGTTTGGCTCCAATAACCCGGTCCACGTACAAATCCAACTATTACTACGAACCAGAAAATTTTGATGTCTATCAATTTAACCACATAAAATAAATTTTCGTAATTTTAAGAAATTTAGATAAGAAGTAGAATAAAAATCTATGTCCTAAAACTAGAATAGCGAGAAATAAGAAAGAAAAAGAGTTCGTCGGAAAAAGATTGAAAAAGAAAAATGGTTGAAAAATAAAAGGTGACGGAAAAATTAAAGAAACTTATAAAACTTAAAAGTACTTGACTAACCTAACCTTATTACTACAACTAACTTAAAATTATAATCGCAAATTGAGATTACTAATTGGAATGATAATTGATACATAGGTAAAAGTCGTCTAAAAATATTAAAGCTTACAAGAAAAACTATATCCCAAATGAAAATAACTTAAAAAGAAACTAAAACTTAAAAAGGCGTCGCAAAATTCTAAAGCACCTAAATCTTAGTCTAAAGAAAAAGCACTTAAGGAATTCTACGGCAAAGCCTAAAAATCTAGAAGTAAAAATAACTATGGCAAAAACTAAGGTTAAAACTAAATATGAGCTAAAAATACAAATATTACGCTAAAACGATTAAAAAGGGACAAAATATAAAAATATACAAAAAGTTGTAAAAAGTACAATTTTTATAAAAATATTATTTTTATATTATTTATTTTATTAAAACTTACTAATTTTACAAATTAATTAAACTAATTAAACAAAATGTTAATAAAAACTAAAATAATTATTTAATTAAAACCTAATTAGGGTTTTATATTAATAATTATAATAATTATTCGTAATTAATGCCTGATTAGGGTTCTGTCGGCGTGTCAGGTTATCTCCGCGAGTCGCGGTATTCAATGCAGAAAACCCCGCGAGTCGCGGGGTTCAGAAATTTAGATGACAGCTTATTTAAATTTGACGCGTTTTTCTTTATTTATTTATTTTTTTCTGTTTTTAATTTTTCTGTTTATAAAAAAAATATGTGTATAATAAAAACTTATATTTAAAACTTAAATAAAAATAGAATTACTTTATAATTTTATAAAAAATCTTAAAACTAGATTTATATATATTATTTTTTTTATATGTTTTTAAATAAAAACAAAATACTAAAATAAAACTTATATAAAAATAAAGAAACTTTATAAAACTTAAATATTTAACAAAATCTTAAAAATACATAATTTTTTTTTATATTAGCGTTGCGCTTCCGGCTTTTAAGAGACTCCCCGGCAGCGGCGCCAAAAATAACTTGATGTTTTAGCAGAGGGGTATAAAATAGTTATTAATTTTAGCAGGAAATACTATTAAATACGATACAATTTTACACAAGATATTTATTTATTTATAGAATGGATATACTTAAACCTTGCTACAACACTTATAGGCAGTGTACCTAATCGTACAGTAGTGTAGTTTTTAGTAAGTCCGGTTCGTTCCACAGAGAATCTTTTTAAACAAAGCTTAACGCTATATTAGTTTACTTTTATAGAAATACATATATATATATATATATATATATATATATATATATATATATATATATATAAGTAATATTATTATTATAAAGGGGGGTTTTTACCGTTTAATGACCGGTTTGTCGATTTTAAAACTTTAGTTGCAGTTAAAACCTAATGTAAAATATTAAATAAATAAAAGACTTAATTTAAAGCGTAAAATAAATAACGATAATGAAATTGCAATAAATAAAAGTGCGATAAAATAAAATTGCGATAATTAAAAAGTACGATAATTAAAAGTGCGATTAAATAACAATAAATAAAAGTTCGATAATTAGAAGTGCAATTAAATATAAAATAAAGGAAATTAAATATGAAATAAAAGAATTATGCTTATTTAAACTTCCGTAATCATGATGTTTGACGTGTTGATTTTAGTTTTATGCCCATGGGTTAATTGTCCTTTGTCCTGGATTATTTAATATGTCCGTCTGGTTTTTGTCCATAACAGTCCATCAGTCATAAAAATAAAGTGCGAGTGTCCTTGTCAAATTATCCTTATACCCGAAGTTAAATATTCCACTAATTGGGGACTTAAACTGTAACAAGATTTTAATACTTTGTTTAATAATTACACCAGGATGTCGACTGAGTGTAACCCAAGGTTTTAATATTTTGTTATCAATTATACCAAGTGTCCTTGTACATAATTTCACCCATGTTTTAATTATTCTAGTGACTATTAATCCATTCTCGTGTCCGGTTAAATGAACGATTATTCGTACATATAAATACCCCGCCCATCGTGTCCGATCGAGTGTATATGGTAATTTATAGGAACGCCCAATTGTAAATCTTTATATTAACATTAACAAACTATCATTTAGTTAAACAAATATAAAGCCCATTAATAGCCCATAGTCTAATTTCCACAAGTGTCGTTCTTTTGTCCAAACCCCAATTATGGTACAAAGCCCAATTACCCAATTTTAGTAATTAGCCCAACATCATGATTACTTCGGATTAAATAAGCATAATAATAACTTAGCTACGAGACATTAATGTAAAAAGGTTGAACATAACTTACAATGATTAAAAATAGCGTAGCGTTACACGGACAGAATTTCGACTTACACCCTTATAATATTCGCTAACATACCCTTATTATTAGAATTATAATTAAAATTAAAATATAAATTATAAATATATATATATATATATATTTTACGTATGAATGAGGAGAAGAAAAAGATGATTTTTACGATCAGAATGCGCGAGCTTTATAGGGAGTTTCTGAAATTGAGGCTCCGCGACTCGCGGCCTTTTTGGCCTTCAAACTCCGCGAGTCGCGGAGTTTACTTTTACAGCTCACCCATGTTTGGAGTCTTTCTTGCCGACGATTTATTTTATATATATAATATATATATAATTAATATAATTAATTATATATTATATTATATTTATATACATAGTTAACTTGTAATTTTTAGTCCGTTGCGTCGAGCGTTGAGAGTTGACTCTGGTCCCGGTTCCGGATTTTCGAACGTCCTTGCGTACAATTTTATATTTTGTACTTTGCGTTTTGAATCTTGTACTCTTGTAATTTCGAAACGTTTCTTATCAATAATTGGAACCTCTTTGATTGTCTTTTGTACTTTTGAGCTTTTTGGTCGTTTGCGTCTTCAATTCGTCGAATCTGTCTTTTGTCTTCACCTTTTATTATTTAAACGAATATCACTTTTAAATAGAACAATTGCAACTAAAAGCTCGTCTTTCTTGAGGAATAATGCTATGAAATATATGTTCGTTTTTAGCATTATCAGTATAGACCACCGTTTTTGCTAGAACGAGATATGATCGAAATTTGTCAAAAGCAAAGACAATAGCAAGGAGTTCTTTTTCAGTAGTTGTATAGTTCGTTTGTGCTCCTTGTAACGTCTTACTAGCATAATATATAGGTTGAAATCGTTTTTCAATCCTTTGTCCTAAAACGGCTCCCATTGCAAAATCACTTGCATCGCACATTAGTTCAAATGGTAGATTCCAATTTGGTGTTATCATGATCGGCGCATTAGTGAGTTTCTCTTTAAGAATATTAAAAGATTTGATACACTCATCGGAAAAGATGAATGGAGCATCCTTTTCTAGGAGTTTATTCATAGGAGTGGCAATTTTAGAAAAATCTTTTATGAAACGTCGGTAAAAACCGGCATGCCCTAGAAAACTCCTAACTCCTCTAACATTGGTGGGATGTGGAAGTTTAGCAATTACATCTACTTTAGCTCTATCCACTTCAATTCCTTCTTTTGAAATTTTATGACCAAGAACGATGCCTTCTTTAACCATGAAATGGCATTTCTCCCAATTAAGTACTAGATTTGATTGTTCGCATCTAATAAGCATTCGTTCAAGATTAGCTAGACATGTTTCAAATGTATCACCGAAGACTGAAAAGTCATCCATGAAAACTTCCATGCATTCTTCTATCATGTCATGAAAAATCGCCATCATACACCTTTGAAAGGTTGCAGGGGCGTTACAAAGTCCAAATGGCATGCGTTTGTAAGCAAAAGTACCATAAGGGCACGTGAATGTGGTTTTCTCTTGATCTTCGGGTGCTATTGGAATTTGAAAATATCCGGAAAATCCATCTAGAAAACAATAGTAACTATTTCCGGCTAATCTTTCCAACATTTGATCAATGAAAGGTAAGGGAAAGTGATCTTTTCTGGTGGCGTCATTTAATTTTCTATAATCAATACATACACGCCATCCTGTTACGGTCCTAGTAGGAATAAGCTCATTTTTCTCATTTGTAATGACAGTCATGCCACCCTTCTTAGGCACGCATTGAACTGGGCTTACCCATGGACTATCAGAGATTGGATAAATTAAACCTGCATCTAGCAGTTTAATAATCTCTTTCTTAACTACATCTTGCATATTAGGATTTAGTCTTCGTTGGCGTTGCACATACGTTTTATGACCTTCTTCCATAAGGATTTTATGTGTGCAATACGAAGGACTTATTCCTTTAATATCATGAATCTTCCATGCAATGGCTGGTTTATGAGCTTTCAACACAGAAATGAGTTGTGATTTCTCATTTTCAGTAAGAGAAGACGATATTATTACAGGTAATTCAGATTCACCATGTAAATAAGCGTATTCCAAATGGTTTGGAAGTGACTTTAACTCTAATTTCGGAGGTTCTTCTATCGATGATTTGTATCGATATCTGTCTTCTTCTTTTAGCATTTGAATTTCTTCTGTTGTTGGTTCATATCCATTAGCTATAAGTGTAGCTAATATTTCAGCTTCATCAATTGGTTCATTACCTTCTCCTAAAGAACATTCTCCTGTTCCTTGTAATTCTGGAAATTCTTCTAATAATTCTGCACGTGCATCTATAGTTTGAATATAATAACATGTATCATCTGCAGATTGTGGTTGTTGCATTGCTCTATCAACTGAAAAGTTAACACTCTCGTCCTCTATACTTAGGGTCAATTTCTTACCGAACACGTCTATCATTGCTTTAGCCGTGTTTAAGAATGGTCTTCCTAATATGAGAGGAACTTGAGAATCTTCTTCTATGTCCAAAACAACAAAATCTACTGGAAATACTAAAGTACCAACTTTAACTAGCATGTTCTCCATTATCCCTCTAGGATATTTTATTGATCTATCGGCTAGTTGTATGCTTATTCTGGTTGGTTTCAATTCTCCAAGGTCTAGTTTAGCGTATAGTGAATACGGCATTAGATTTATACTAGCACCTAAGTCTGCCAATGCTTCTATTGAACTAAGACTACCCAGAAAACATGGAATTGTGAAACTTCCTGGATCAGATAGTTTTTCTGGTATCTTATTCAACAGCACTGCTGAACAATTACCATTCATAGTAACAGCCGAGAGTTCTTCCATTTTCTTTCTATTTGAGATTAGATCTTTCAAGAATTTAGCATATCTAGGCATTCCTGAAATCACATCAATGAAAGGAAGATTTACATTTATCTGTTTAAACATATCCAATAATTTAGATTGCTCGGCTTCAAGTTTCTCTTTATTCATTTTACTCGGGTAAGGAAGTGGTGGTTGGTATGGTTTAACATAAGGTTTAGCCTTAACTGTGTTATCTTCATTAACCTTTTCAACTACCGGTTCTTTTTCCTTATCTTGATCAGGTTGTGGTTCTTGTGGAGTAGGAATAGCTTCATTAGAAGTTACAGGTATTTTAGGTGGTTTAAGTGTTGTACCACTTCTTGTGGTAATAGCTTTAGCTGTTTCATTCCGGGGGTTAGCATTTGTATCACTAGGTAGACTTCCCGGTTTTCTTTCACCTATTAACCTTGCTAGGTTACTTACTTCTTGTTCCAGATTTTGAATAGAAGCTTGTTGATTTCTAAATGCTTGAGCATTTTGTTCATTAGTTTGTTTCTGAGATGTGAAAAACTGCGTTTGAGTTTCTACTAGCTTCGTCATCATATCTTCTAAATTCGGCTTTTTATCATCAGTTTGTTGTGGTGGTTTGTTTTGAAAATTAGGTCTTTGCTGATTGTAAGTATTATTGGATACTTGTTGATTGCTAGGACCTTGTTGGTTGTTGTATGGAATATTTCGGTTATAATTCTGGTTTTGATTGTAAATCGGTCTTGGCGGTTGATAATTATTCTGATAATTATTTCCAGGCCTTTGGTTTATGTATGAAATATTCTCGCTTTGTTCCATTGTTAATTCAATACTGAGACAATCTTTTGTCAAATGTGGTCCTCCACACTGCTCACAACTAATTCGTATTGAGTGAATATCTTTAGTCATCTTTTCCATTCGTCTCTCCACAGCATCTATCTTTGCGGAAATGGAATCTAAGTCATGGCTAGAATCGGCTCTAGCTGCTTTAGATGATCTAACGATATCTTTTTCTTGGTGCCACTCATGTGAGTGGGAAGCAGTGTTATCAATAATTTTGTAAGCATCAGTTTCGGTTTTTTTCATAATAGAACCACCAGCTGCTATATCTATGTCTTTCCTTGTAGTGATGTCGCATCCTTGGTAGAATATTTGTACTATTTGACAGGTGTCTAAACCATGTTGCGGACATCCTCTTAATAACTTTCCATATCTAGTCCACGCCTCATATAGAGTTTCATTCGGCTTCTGTGTAAACGTAACAATTTCTGCTTGAAGTCTTACGGCTTTAGATGCCGGAAAGAATTGTTTAAGAAATTTTTCAACTAAAACATCCCATGTATCAATCGCCCCTTCAGGTAATGATTCCAACCAATCTTTGGCTTCTCCCTTTAAAGTCCAGGGAAATAACATGAGATATATCTGTTCATCCTCAACTTCTCGGATTTTAAATAGTGTGCAGATCCTATTAAAGGTACGTAGATGTTCATTTGGATCTTCCTTCGGCGCACCAATAAATTGGCATTGATTAGTCACCATATGTAGAATTTGTCCTTTGATTTCATAATCTGGCGCATTAATGTCTGGATGAGTAATTGCGTGACCTTGGCCAGTGCGTTTAGCTCTCATTCGGTCTTCTATACTTAAAGGTTCCAGATTCTCCATAATTGAATTTGTTGAATCTGAATCACTAGAGGATTCTGATTTAATGGTTCGTTCCTCAACAATCTCTGTTTGAATGATTGGTGGTTCCGGAGGAAAGTTTAGTGGTTCAGAATCTATGAATCGTTCCTGAATATTCTCCGGATTCTCAATTGTGAGGTCGGGTTCAAAAAATGGATTATTGGAAATTTGAACTGAAGTACTTGGTTGACTGGATGACGATTCCAAAGAAAAATCAACGGTGGTAATATTTGCTTAATGTCTTGATCTAGTTACAGGTGGTGAACGTACAAAAGGTGGTGAACGTCTTGCTCGGTGCATTCACTGAATATCCTATTAGTTTTTAAAAGGAAAGAAAAATTATAATAAGTTATCCAATCAATAGACTTTTCTGATTTTGCCCACGTTTCGAATAGCCAAAAGATGCAGCAGAGGGGCAGGATTCGTTTGGTCTCAATATAATTGAGGACTGTTTGGCTCCAATAACCCGGTCCACGTACAAATCCAACTATTACTACGAACCAGAAAATTTTGATGTCTATCAATTTAACCACTTAAAATAAATTTTCGTAATTTTAAGAAATTTAGATAAGAAGTAGAATAAAAATCTATGTCCTAAAACTAGAATTACGAGAAATAAGAAAGAAAAAGAGTTCGTCGAAAAAAAGTCGAAAAAGAAAAATGGTTGAAAAATAAAAGGTGACGGAAAAATAAAAGAAACTTATAAAACTTAAAAACAATTGACTAACCTAACCTTATTACTACAACTAACTTAAAATTATAATCGCAAATTGAGATTACTAATTGGAATGATAATTGATACATAGGTAAAAGTCGTCTAAAAATATTAAAGCTTACAGGAAAAACTATATCCCAAATGGAAATAACTTAAAAAGAAACTAAAACTTAAAAAGGCATCGCAAAATTCTAAAGCACCTAAATCTTAGTCTAAAGAAAAAGCATTTAAGGAATTCTACGGCAAAGCCTAAAAATCTAGAAGTAAAAATAACTATGGCAAAAACAAAGTTTAAAACTAAATATGAGCTAAAAATACAAATATTACGCTAAAATGATTAAAAAGGGACAAAATATAAAAATATACAAAAAGTTGTAAAAAGTTACAATTTTTATAAAAATATTATTTTTATATTATTTATTTAATAAAACTACTAATTTTATAATTTAATTAAACTAATTTAACTAAATAAAACAAATTAAATAAAAAGTAAAACTTAAAATAAAACTAATAATAATAATAATAATAATTAGGGTTAAATAATAATAATAATAATTAATTAATACCCGTAATTAATGATGTTTAGGGTTTTCTGTCGCGTGTCAGAAAAGCTTCGCGAGTCGCGGTATTCAATGCAGAAAACCTCCGCGAGTCGCGGGGATCCAAATTTCAACTCTGGAACAGTTTTAAATCGACGCGTTTTTTTTTTATGTTTTCTAATTTTCTGCTTTTATATAAATAAAAGATATTTAAATAAAACTTATATTTTTATAAACTAAAATAAAAATAAAGAAACTTATAAAACTTTTAACAAACTCTTAAAAATATATAAATTTTTGTTTTTCTTTTTATATTTTTGAATATTTAAAACGTACTTTTATAAAAACGAATTTTAATAAAAGTAAAATAATTTTTTTTTTTTATTATATTAGCGTTGCGCTTCCGGCTTTTAAGAGTTCCCCGGCAGCGGCGCCAAAAATACTTGATGTGGTAGCAGAGTAGTATATAAAATAGCTTATATTTTTGCAGGAAAAACTATTAAATACGATATATTTTTACACAAGATATTTATTTATTTATAGAATGGATATACTTAAACCTTGCTACAACACTTATAGGCAGTGTACCTAATCCTACAGTAGTGTAGTTTTTAGTAAGTCCGGTTCGTTCCACAGGGAAATCTTTAAACAAAGCTTAACGCTATATTAGTTTACTTTTATAAAAATACAAATATATATATATATAAGTAATATTATTATTATAAAGGGGGGTTTTTACCGTTTAATGACTGGTTTGTCGATTTTAAAACTTTAGTCGCAGTTAAAACCAAATGTAAAATATTAAAAATAAATACAAGACTTAAATTAAAGCGTAAAGTAAATAACGATAATGAAATTGCGAATAATAGAAGTGCGGTAAAATAAACTTGCGATAATTAAAAAGTACGATAATTAAAAGTGCAATTAAATACAATAACAATAAAAATGCGATAATTAGAAGTGCAATTAAATATAAAATAAAGGAAATTAAATGTGAAATAAAAGAATTATGCTTATTTAAACTTCCATAATCATGATGTTTGACGTGTTGATTTTAATTTTAAGCCCATGAGTTAATTGTCCTTTGTCCTGGATTATTTAATATGTCTATACGGATTTGTCCATAATAGTCCATCAGTCATAAATATAAAGAGCGAAAGCCTTCGTCAAATTATTCTTATTCCCGAAGTCAAATATTCCAACTAATTGGGGATTCGAATTGTAACAAGGTTTTAATACTTTGTTTAATGAATACACCAGGTTATCGACTGTGTGTAAACCAAGGTTTTACTACTTTGTTAACAATTACACCAATTACCCTTGAATATAATTCACCCCTGTTTCAACAAGTCTATTAACTATTAATCCAGTTCCGTGTCCGGTAAAATGAATAATTATTGGTATTTATAGATATCCCGCCCACCGTACCCAGTCAAGCGTATGTGGTTATATATAAATACGTCGAATTATAAGTTTGTATATTAAATTAACAAGGTATTGTTTAGTTAATATAAAACCCATTAATAGCCCATAGTCTAATTTCCACAAGTGTCGTTCTTTTATTTAAACCCCAATTATGGTACAAAGCCCAATTACCCAATTTTAGTAATTAGCCCAACATCATGATTACTTCGGATTAAATAAGCATAATAATAACTTAGCTACGAGACATTAATGTAAAAAGGTTGAACATAACTTACAATGATTAAAAATAGCGTAGCGTTACACGGACAGAATTTCGACTTACACTCTTACAACATTCGCTAACATACCCTTATTATTAGAATTAAAATTAAAATTAAAATTATAATATAAATATAAATATATACGATATAGATAGAGAGATGGATATATGATGGATGAAAAATGCTCAGAATTCGGTTGCTTTTATAGGGAGTTTCAAACTTTGGGGCTCCGCGACTCGCGGCCAATTTTGCCTTCAAACTCTGCGAGTCGCGGAGTTTGTAAATACAGCTCACCAGCTTTTGGCTCTTTGTTTGTCGACGATTTATTTTATAAATATAATATATATATAATTAATATAATTAATTATATATTATATTATATTTATATATATAATTAACTTATAATTTTTAATCCGTTGCGTCGAGCGTTGAGAGTTGACTCTGGTCCCGGTTCCGAATTTTCGAACGTCCTTGCGTACAATTTAATATCTTGTACTTTGCGTTTTGAATCTTGTACTCTTGTAATTTCGAGACGTTTCTTATCAATAATTGGAACCTCTTTGATTGTCTTTTGTACTTTTGAGCTTTTTGGTCGTTTGCGTCTTTAATTCGTCGAATCTGTCTTTTGTCTTCACCTTTTATTATTTAAACGAATATCACTTGTAAATAGAACAATTGCAACTAAAAGCTTGTCTTTCTTGAGGAATAATGTTATGAAATATATGTTCGTTTTTAGCATTATCATTCGCTCATTTAAGAAATTCTTTCGAAGGCTGGGAAACCAAGTTCGCCCTCCGATGGAACAAAGGAAGACGCCATTCGATCTCAAGAAAAAGTTTGTACGAAAATGTTTTGGGTGTGGTGATCCAAATCACTTAATAAGTGAATGTCCTAAAAGAAAGTATGAAAATGCCTTTCTTGGAGGTGCATGGGATGATGAAGAAAACGACACTCAAGAAGAAGGAAAGGAAACGTGTCTCTTGGCCATTGACATACCAAGTGATAACGACAAAGGATCACAAGTCGGACAAACCGACAATGAGGTTTGTTTCAATGGTGTTGTACAAAATGAAGAATGGATAATTGATAGCAGATGTATAACACACATGACGGGAAACAAAGAATTCTTCACAAAGCATTCGGAGCATAATGGAGGTGATGTAATCTTTGGTGGCGATGTGAAAGGAAAAATCGTCGGTAAAGGTAACATTACTAATCAAAAGATTACACTTGATAATGTGTTACACATTAAAAACTTAAGTTTTAACTTGCTAAGTGTAGGAAGAATATGTGACAAAGGATATAACATAATATTTACTAAAAATTCATCACACATAATAAAAGATGGTAAAAGTGTCATAAATGGAATTAGGAAGAAAGGTCTTTATACATGCAAATTGGATGCCTTTAAGCATGTAGATATTTGTCTCACATCTATACATGATACTACTACTTTGTGGCATAGGAGACTAGGGAATGCAAACATGAAACTAATTCATAACATATCCTCAAGGGACATAGTTAGAGACTTGCCTAAATTAAAATATGAAAGCCATTTTTGTGATGCATGCAAAGTAGGAAAACAAGTTCATGCAAGTTATAAACCTAAGAATTTCATTTCTTCTAAAAGATGTCTAAAACTTTTGCACATGGACTTATTTGGGCCATCGGCAGTTCAAAGTTATGGAGAAAATTTTTATACTATAGTAATAGTAGATGACTTTTCAAGATATACATGGACACTATTTCTAAAGCATAAAAATGAAGCATGTGAAAGATTTATAATTTTTGCTACTAAGATATAAAATTTGCTTGGTTGTACTATAGTAACAATAAGAACGGATCATGGTAGAGAATTTGATAATGATGCTCAATTTGGAGACTTTTGTGATTTAAATGGTATTACTCATAACTTCTCGGCTCCTCACACACCTAAATCCAATGGGGTTGTTGAAAGGAAAAACCGAACTCTTCAAGAAATGAGTCGAACTATGTTAAATGAACAATCAATATGTGACGATCCGGAAACTTCCGACCAAATTTAAACTCGATCTTTATAAGATTCTGACACGATAAGCAAAGTCTATTAAACCGAGTCTTAAAATTTGTAAACTATATAAATAATGATTTGAAAGATAATTTGAAATAAAATAAGATATAATAAAGTTGTATTTTAAAATGAATATATATATATATATATATATATATATATATATATATATATATATATATATATATATATATATATATATATAATGTATATTAGAAATACATATTAAATAATTGTAATAATCGTTGATGTTTTGATCGATATTAAGAAGGTTAAAATCAAACTTATGTGATTTTAAAATAAACGGTGATTTGAAAATAGGTTAAATGAATTTTAGACTTATTAATTATGTATAATTTAAATTTATTTGTTTCAATATATATAATTAATATACCTATCTATGTAATAAAATTTGATAAAACATATATTATAGAATTGTTATAATAATATTATTATAACTACTAGGATTATTATTATCGTATTTTTTTATTGTCACCATTATTATTAATTGTTATTAAATTTATTATCTGTATTATTGTTTTTATTTAGTATTATCACTAATATAATTATTAGTATTATTATTATTAGTATTTTGATATTATTATTAATAACTTTATTATTATTATTATTATTAATATTAGTATTATTATAATTAGTATTATTATTATTGTTATATTTATTAATTAACAAGATTGGTTATTATATATAAATACAGATATATAAATATAGTTATATACAGATATTATAAATACAGATAAATACAAGTATATAAATAGATTTGAAAGACTAATTATATAATCACAGATACATACGCAATATATCACTATCTATTCTAATTATTATTTTTTCTCACTTTCTGTTATACTTGTGAACTTTGGTCGACACCCCCACTATATCACAGATGATCGATTGTTTTAGTGGAGAAAAAGCCATTCAATCTTCCATAATCTTTATCAATCATACTCATCTATTAGTTGCTATAGTTGGAGGAATTAGTCAGAAAAATCGGAACACAAGTGTGGTTCCTCTGTACGCGATATTTTTAATCAATAGCTAATTTCCTAATCAATCTTTAAAATCTAAAAATTCAAAAGTGTTAGGAATGATTCATTTGTACTATTTGTAAGTTTTCATTCTCTAATTCCTCAAATTATGTATGAATTTCGAAGTCAAAGTTTTTGGAGTAAAAACTCAAATATTGTTCTTCACTTGAATTCATAATATCTGTTATGATTAAAGTGAATTTGAGGATTGAGATAGATTCTATGAATAATTTTAAACTGATTTCATGTTATAACAATTGTCTAAAACTTTCAAAAAATCAAAATCAAATTTTTTTTATTTTCATAACAGCGACGGTACTAGGCTGTTTTATTTTTTTTATTTATATATTTTTTTTTCAAAATAATCCAAGATCAATATGGACTGATTTTAATTTGTTTAAAAATCTTAAAACTGTTTATGTAATTAATTAGCATATATAAATCGATGGGTGGTTGATTGAATGTTGCTGAAGAAAATGATGAAATAATCAAAAAGAAAAAAAACGGGTTAGATAAAACTTAATTGAGGTTTATTACAGAAAATGGGCAACAGCCCAATGGTCGAGAGTGTTGGTGGGTGTATGAGAGGTCGCGGGTTCAATCCTCGGCCATGACATGTTTTTTTGAAGAAGATAGTGGGGAAACAGAAGGAATAGGATAAAAGAAAATTTTGTGGGGATATATTTAGGAAAACAGAAATCATACGAGTGGTTAGGAGTGTTAGCGGTGAGCAGAAGGTCGCGGGTTCGAGCCCGGCTTGGGGCAATTTTTTTATATAAAGATTATTGGAAGGTAGCACTCATCACAAAAATAATTATTATTATTATTATTATTATTATTATTATTATTATTATTATTATTATTATTATTATTATTGTTAATATTATTATTGTTATAGTTATTATCATTATCATTATATTGATTATTATTATTGTTAGTATTATAATTACTAGTATTATAATTTAACACTTATTAATATTATCATGATAAAAGAAAGTAAATTATTACTAATATTATGATTATTAATATTATCATCATTACAAGGTAATAACATTTAGTATCATTATTATTGTTATGATTATGATTAAAATTATTGTTATTGTTATTATTATTATTAATGAATGTTATTATTATTATTATTATTATTAGTACAAGTATTATAATTATTATTATTATTATCACTAAAATAAGTATTAGTTACCAGTTATTATTAATATTATTATCTTGATTATAACCACAAACAGGACTATTATTATTATTGTTATTACTAACATTATAATCATTTCCAATATTATTATTAAGTAGTAATGTTTTTAATATTATCATTAGTATTATTATAAGTATTACTAAAAACATAATTTTTACCATTTTAGTATTATCATCAAAAATTATGATTATTATCATTATGAAAATAATACAAATTATTATTATTTTCGTAAATATTAGTATTGGTATTTTTTAAATAATAGAATTGTTAATATTAACATAAGTAACATTATTTGTATTATCACGGGTATTATTATTATGTAATTACTAAAACCAGTATCATAATTATCATTAACAAAAAAATTAATATTTTTACAATTATAATTATTTATATCATTATTATTATCATTGATAGAATTATTAACATTATTATCTTATTAGTAATATTAAGTATTATAATTATTATCATTTTTACCACTATTAATATTATTTGACTACTATTATTATTAATATACAACTGATATATATATATATATATATATATATATATATATATATATATATATATATATATATATATATATATATATATATATATATATATATATATATATATATTAAAAATTAATTTAATACATAACATAACAAGATTAATATTTTATATAACAAAATGAATATAAGAAACATATATATATATTATTAATATAAAAAGGAATATAATTAGTAAATTTATATATATATAATTGTTCGACTACAACTATGTATATTAATAAATATACAAATGATATAGGTTTGTGAATCCAAGGCCAACCCTGCATTGTTCAATGTCGTCATATGTATTTTTACTACAAAATACAGTATCGTGAGTTTCATTTGCTCCCTTTTTAAATGCTTTTGCAATATATATTTTTGGGACTGAGAATATATGCGTTGCTTTATAAATGTTTGACGAAATAGACACAAGTACTTAAAACTAAATTCTATGGCTGGATTATTAAATTGAATATGCCCCTTTTTAGTCTGGTAATCTAAGAATTAGGGAACAGACACCCTAATTGACGCGAATTCTAAAGATAGATCTATTGGGCCCAACAAGCCCCATCCAAAGTACCGGATGCTTTAGTACTTCAAATTTATCATGTCCGAAGGGAGTCCCGGAATGATGGGGATATTCTATATGCATCTTGTTAAGGTCGGTTACCAGGTGTTCACCATATGAATGATTTTTATCTCTATGCAGTTTGCGAAATGCCTGATATGAGATGTATATTTATGAGAAATGAAAATAAAAATCTTGTGGTCTATTAAAATGATTGAAATGATTGATTACGATAAATAATAAACTCACCAACCTTTTGGTTGACACTTGAAAGCATGTTTATTTTCAGGTTTGAAAGAAATCTTCCGCCGTGTATTTGCTCATTATAGAGATATTACTTGGAGTCATTCATGACATATTTCAAAAGACGTTGCATTCGAGTCGTTGAGTTCATCAAGAATATTAGTAAGTCATTTATAGTTAGATATGTTATGAAATGGTATGCATGCTATCAACTTTCGATGTGATGAAAGTTTTTCTTTTAAAAACGAATGCAATGTTTGTAAAATGTATCATATAGAGGTTAAGTACCTCGCGATGTAACCAAATGTAATGTATTCGTCTAGATGGATTAGGACGGGTCGTTAGAGTTAATATCAGTGCGGTGGTCTTAGCGAACCAGGTCTTGCATTAGTGTGTCTAACTGATAGTTGTTTAGATGAATTAGTGAGTCTGGACTTCGACCGTGTCTGCATGTCAAAAGTTTTGCTTATCATTTAGTGTCGGAAATTATTTGCTTATCATCCTTAAAGTCTAGACAAGTCTTACTGCCTCTATTGCATAGACAGTGTATAGATAAATTCATATCTTAACGTATATGTTATTGTTACCTTTTGTGACAGCTTCCGTAGATTCCTCCGTAACTTATGGGATTTTAGTATTATATATGCATATGTAAATTATGTCTTGCAGGGTACTAATCTACATTCTATAATCTATTTCTTATCGAAAATCAATTCCCTGATCGTACGAGATGGAAGTCACAACCAGTTCAAGTTCCTCGGATTCCAACAACTATTCCGACATAGATGATCACCTAAGCTCCGAAAGCAGCGTCACCAGAATGAATCAACCAATCATCCATCCCCAATTCATCTGATGGGTTCGTAGTCTACTCAGTCATTGGAGATAAGAAGAAGGTGATCCCTTCCATCCATCACATTGCCCTCTTAACGATGAACCTGAAGCACTTACCGGCGAACCTGTTAGTAATACCATCTTCTCTCTCATTTCCAGAGTAGCTTGACACGATTATATTCTACCCAAAATTCTAAACCTTATCCATCTGCTCGTTCCGACAAACAATCATCCCGGAATAATGGAAGAAGTCAACAAGCTCCGCGCTCGAGTAATCAATTTGGAGAATATGGTGCAAAACTTACCAGCTTCGGCAACATCACCGGCACCAACAGTACCACCAGTATCAGCAACAGGACCTTCAACAACCACATCCGCACCGCAAACCTCAACTTCACAATCTGTCCCACGAGCATCAACGTCGTACGCACCATAGATACCGAGGAGTACTAATAAAAATCAACGATGAAGTATTGATTCATAACTTCATTGGAGAACTATTATGCGGCGATTATGTAATCTCTAAAGTCTTAGAGATTATTTATTCTAGCTCAAACCGAAAAGCAAATGAGTTTAATATTATATTGACTCATTAAATCCATGGTTACATCTGAAGAAAATATATATGTATATATGTTTTCATAAAGATTGTAATTAAAAATTCTTTTGTACAAACTGTTAATGGTGAAAATATTTTAACGGGTAGGTAATAGCCGAGGAATATTTAGATTTCACTTTAATAAGTTATACTGTACATTCTTCGAATCTGATTCAACATTCATTTACTATCCTACTTACATCTACAGAGATACGAATCCGTTCACCGCAGAATAACCATTTTTTATTCAATTTCATATTTGGATTTTGACTTATCATAATCCAACAAGTGGCATAATGAAGAAAACATTGGACAAAATAAAATTTGTTAGAAAAAAAACAAATTAACTAATTGAAATTTTGTTAAGAATCCACGCTAACTGTTCCTAGCTAACTGATTACATTTTATTTATCGCAATTTAATTATCGTAATTTATATTCTCGCAATTTTATTTATTGTCATTTAATTTCTGTTATTTATTTTACGCACTTTAAATATCGGGACACGTATACAAGGTTTTGACATATCATATCGACGTATCTATATATATTATTTAGAAGCACCATAGACACTCTATATGCAGTAATGTTCGAGTTAGCTATACAGGGTTGAGGTTGATTCTAAAATAATATATATACTTTGAGTTGTGATCGAGTCTGAGACATGTACACGGGTCACGATATGTATTAATTAATTCAAATATTATATATTAAACTATATATGAATTATTGGACTATTAACTGTGGACTATCGACTGTGGACTGCCAACATTGGATAATTAAAATGAATTAAAATATTGATTATAACATATGAAACTAAACAATTCTTCAAGTTTGCCACTTGATTTCATCTTAAACCTCATTTCTATCTTGACAATTACAATCTGCGTTCAAACATTTCATGATTCTTGAAAACACCTCAATCGAAAGGATGAATCAACTACACTTCATCTACGGAAGAAAAGATTGATGCATATAGTTATGTACCTGAAAACACTCGGAACCTAAGTAAACATTTAACACGTATCTGTGCTAGCTCCTTTTGCATTGCTATTCCCGAAAATAACAATGAAATTTCTTTTCAAATTAGCCAATTTTGTCACAGCTCCAGCAAGTCAACTCTGACTTTTCTTTCGAAACAACCTTATTATAACCTTGATATATATATATGCGTGCTCTTTTATTGTTACCGGGGAAACCGTTTATATTCCAACACATTAGCAGTAAACTTACCAGCAACTTCATTACTCATTGACTTAAGTCTCTCCGAAGAATCATTACATTGTTCATTAAAACCCTATCATATACTCATTCATCTACATCTTGTAACAATAATTGCCATACCAACAACCGGGAACCATCAATCAACAATCTCGAATCTCGCAAGCATTTTCACTTCAACAGTTATATATACATATAATGTGTAACTCCTGAAAATTTTGATCTTCAATTCTGAAATTCTGAAAAGCACCCTGTAACGACCCGGATTTTTTTCCAATCGTTTTATACTTATGAGATTAATATTTACATAAATTAAACCTTACCAACATGATAAGCAATCCAAATTGTTGAGACTTGTGTTTTTGAAAAGAGTTTTACACAACGTTTGACCGTCTAATTTAACCGATGATATCACGAACTATATAACATACGATAATTATATGTTTGTGTATATATATGTATTTATATATATTTAACATGATCTAAGGATGGTTTAACATCTCATTGTGTACTAATGACAATGAGTTATAAGTATATTTTGAAACTACTAACTTAAGTTTTCAAAACGATAACTATACGTAACATTCTTTGATATATATACTTATAACCTATAATGCTTATACATGTATCGTATATATAATGTATTTAATCACTTTTTAAGGACTTAAATACATAAAAAACTATAAGTATATTCACAAAAGAAAGCTATATTTGAATTCTCATTCCGTTTCCTCAAGATTTCTATACGTATATCTAGGGTATATGTACCCGTATCATACCCAGCTTCTATATGTATTTACTATTACTATATACACATCAAATCAACATCCTAATCAACATTATTACTGCCCTAGATATGAGGTAACTAGGATTTGTCAAGTAGCATGAATTATTAGTAAGAAAACAAAATTAGGAATCCTTTTCTTTCTTTATAAACTAAAAACGTTTTTATGAATGAACACCATTTTTTCACTCCATTTTCTCATACCTACACCCTCATTTCTCTCTCAAAATACTCCTAACTTCATAATTAATCATCTCCAAGCATTTTCCCCATCATTTAGCTTCAATTACAAGCCTTAAACACCATAAGAAAACTCTTTCAAGAACATATCAAAATAACCACCCATTTGAAGAAGTATACTTCCAACCTTTTGATCTAACTCCACCACTCTTTGATTCCAAGATTTTTTTCTTATATCTTACAGTAACTTAGTCCAAGTAACTTGAGGTAGTAACCTTGTTCATAATCTTGTTCGATTCATAATTATATAGCTATCTTATTTTATGTTGTAAAATTTTAACAACAAGAACATAGTTTGAATGATTTCAAACTTGTTTGCAAACTAAATAAATCCTTCTAACTTAACTTTTAAAATACTTCAAAACCTGTAATATATCATAATGATATGCTAACTTAACAAGATATAACTTGGTTTTACAAAGAACACCTTAAAAACTGAATCTACGTCGTCGGAGTGCAACCGGGGGCTGTTTTGGGTTGGATAATTAAAAACTATCTTGAACTTTGAATTGGAAGTTCATGTTCTGAAAAAATGATATTTCTTATGAATATGTTAACACATAAAAATTTCATGGTTTAACTCAAAGTGTAAGTATTTTTAGAAAAATGATCATTAAATGTTGTTTTTATGATGGAAAATGATCACTTTCATAAGTTTTACCAAATTTTGACCTATAACCTGTGATTTCAAATACAAACTAAGGTATTTTCAGTTCATATTCTTAAAATTTGACTCGATTCAAGGAAGTGGCAAGTTGAACCAACAAAAACGGAGTTGTAATGAAGAAACTACGACTAAAACAAGATTGGGTATCCGAAGCTAGTTTAGCTACGAAAATATTTGGAGATAAAGTAAATTAATCATATCTTTTCTAATTAATATGATATTTTATATATAATTACTTATGATTTGATTTTATATATTTCAGGACCACCCGTAAACAACACGAGAAGATTAATCATAAGACCTCATGATTGTACGCAACACGTCATTTGACAACACGGTACTTTATGTACGCAACACGTCATTTGACAACATGGTACCATGGGTCGAGATTAATTCTGATCAATACGAATATGATGGGGTCTTTATTTATTTTATTGAGCAACTAATTGTGGACCACTAACATCGGACTGCTAACTACGGACTAAGAAAATATTAAAAGTATTATAAGTATATATATATATATATATATATATATATATATATATATATATATATATATATATATATATATATATGTAACGAATACTTGAAAAGAAAATATGTTGATATATTATATATATATGGTTAGGTTCGTGATATCTATCGGAGACCAAGCCGAGTTAAATACCTTCAAGGCAAAAGTGAGTATATAGTCCCACTTTTAAACTCTAAATATTTCGGGATGAGAATACATGCATTTTATGATTTACGTTATGGACACAAGTGATAAAAAAAAATATATTCTACGTTGAGTTGTACCACTGGCATACTTCCCTGTAGCTTGGTAACTACTATTTACATGTGGTATTGTAAACGCGAATCCTGTTGATAGATCTATCGGGCCTAACAACCCCAACCGGACTGGACGACCAGTATTCAACGGTTGCACAGTACTTCGTTTCGGTGACTACACTTGGTACAGTGTAGTGAGATTTCATAATAAAGGAAATATGCGACGTTGATTAAATGTTAAGTATGGTTATCAAGTGCTCAACCACTTAGAATATTTTTATTAAAACGTTTATTTATATGAAATCTTGTGGTCTATATTTATAACGCTGCTAGCATTAAACCTATATCTCACCAACTTTATGTTGACGTTTAAAGCATGTTTATTCTCAGGTTCCTAGAAGTCTTTCGCTGTTTG
This sequence comes from Rutidosis leptorrhynchoides, assembly GCF_046630445.1. Classification (NCBI taxonomy): domain Eukaryota; kingdom Viridiplantae; phylum Streptophyta; class Magnoliopsida; order Asterales; family Asteraceae; genus Rutidosis; species Rutidosis leptorrhynchoides. The sequence continues at coordinate 47,152,697 of NC_092335.1, read as the reverse complement.
AATATATGTTAGAGAAACCATGTGCATGGAGTCATACATGTTTTATTCGAGGAAGCATTGCATTCACAAAATCATCACCGTGTATTTATTTTGACTGCATTGTCAACGGAAGTATTCTTGTAAACTGTTATTTACGGTGATTGTCTACATGTAGAAATCATCAGATGTCGAAAACATTGAATTTTAAATATTCATTTATGGTATATCTTTTCAAAAGAATGCAATGTTTATAAAACGTATCATATAGAGGTCAAATGCCTCGCGATGTAATCATATATTATTGTATTCGTCCCTATGGATTGGGTCGGGTCGTTTCATGTGGTATCAGAGCGGTGGTCTTAGCAAACCAGGTCTGCATTAGTGTGTCTAACTGATAAGTCGTTAGGTTGCATTAGTGAGTCTGGACTTCGACCGTGTCTGCATGTCAAAATTTTGCTTATCATTTTGTGTCGAAAATCATCTACTTATCATCTGTAGGAAATTACCTGCTTATCATCTTAAGTCTAAACGCGTCTTACTGCATTCATTGCATGAATGGTGTATAGACAAAATTCATATCTTAGCGTATTTGCTAATTCATATCTACGCGTATCTGTTACTGTAAACTTTGACTGACATATTCCGTAAATCCCTCCGTAATCTATGAGATCTTTTGTTCTATATATGTGGATATTCTATATAATTAGAATACCACCCGATAGCCGGAAAATCATTTCATATCGAAAAATCCTTTATTCAATCATACGAAATGGAACTCGTCACTAGTTGAAGTCCCTCGGATTCCGATATGGAATACCACTCAAGCTCCGAAAGCAGTGTGACCGGAATGGATCAACCAATCAATCATCATCTATTTTGGATGGATTGGGGATGGGTTCATAGCCTCCTCAATCATTGGAGACAAGAAGAAGGTGATCCCTTCCATCCACCAAATTGCCCTCTTGACGATGAACCTGAAGCACTTACCGGCGAACCTGTTCGAGAAACCATTTTCTCTCTCATTTCCAGAGTATCTCGTCACGATTATATACTACATTAAATTCTAGATTTTATTTATCCGCTCGTTCGAACCGACAATCACCCCGGTATAATAGAAGAAGTCAACGAGCTTCGCACTCGGATAGTGGCTTTGGAGAATACGGTACGAAGGTTACAAACACCATCAGCAGCATCAGCAGCATAACTAATACCGTCAATAACATCAACATCGCAAGCCTCAATACCCTAAGCACCAGCAGCATCACCAGCATCAACGTTATTACCATCATCAACATCAACATCAACAGGATCATTACCACCACCAACAATCACATCCGCATCACACGCCTCAATATCACCATCCGTACCTCAGATATCAATGTCACACGCACCATAGATACCAAGAAGTACCAACAACAACAAACGATGAAGTATTGATTCATAACTTCATCGGAGAAACATTCTATGGTGATTATGTAATCTCTAAAGACATAGAGATTACCTATTTCTGCCTTATCCATAAATCAGATGAGTGGACAGAAATGATAAAAGGAAGAGTAGAAATCCTGACAAGAATGATGCGTAAGGTACAAGTTAGACTTGTTTTACCAATAGCATCAGCAGTACCCTTAGCCTCACCAACACAGTCAGTGCTGTCAACATCGTTAGAATCGTCAGCAACTTTAACATCACAAGCTCCACCAGTTCAAGAATCACCGTGGACATCATCAATAACGCGTATATTGCATCAACGAGTTATGAAGTATTAACTCATTCTTCTGAAGAATTTATATAAATATTTTATATATATGAATTCGGAAACCAAAATAAATCTTTTCGTACTAAGCTATTAAGTATGAATTGAAAAAGGGTAGATACTACTCGTTTAAATTCATATTACAAATATGCAATGATGTACGTCCTTGGTCAGCAACTTAATCATCGTTAACGACAATCACTGTTTCAATTCAATGAATTTCGTTTTACAATAAACCAAGTGTATTATTCAATAATATGTTTGATTTTACACTTTCATCTTCAATGTACTCGAAGCTTACTGGGAAACAACATTCATATCTTGCGAAGTTAGTAAGAGTTCAATGAGTATCAGCATGATTCACTAAGGAAATATATATAAGAATAAATAATGAAGTATTGATCCATAACTTCATTAATATTCTGTGAAGAATATGTGGTTCCTAATTGTTTTAGAGATTACTTATTCTAGCTCAAACCGAAAATCAAATGAGTCTAATATTATATTGACTTATTAAATTCATGATTACATCTGAAGAAGATATATATGTACATATATTTTCATAAATATTGTAATAAAATTCTCTGGTACAAAACATTACTTGTGAAATTTTTTTTAACGGGTAGGTAATACCCGAGAGATATATAAATTCACAATTAATATGATTATATTCTTCGACTCTGATTCAACAATCATCAACTATACTCACTACCTTCACAATAATATACATTCTTTCATAGAAATCAAAACAACCATTCTCATCCAAATTTGATTACGACAAAACGAAATCCAAGTCAAGACTTAACAGAAGACATCACTCTTAGGACTCTTACATCTTTCAAAACTATACTTTGACTTCAAAACTATGCTAGAACATCATTCGATTCTTGGAACCCAGAAAAATATTTGTATCATTCAAAGTCCTAAAACATCATATGTATATTAACGATTACAATCTATGATCAAACCCTTTGAAATTCCTGAAGACACTTCAAATAATGGACAATCGAGATGATGATCCAACCACACATTGCCCGCAGTCTTGCACCTGAAAAGCTCTCGAAACCAAGGACATAATTTAACACGTATCCGCGTTAAATCTTTTAGCATTTATTAGCAAAAATAACTTTGCGATTCCTTTTCAAAATAGCAAATTTTGTCACAGTTTCAGCAAGTCAACCTCGACTTTCCATTCGAAGTAGCCTTATTATAACCTGTAATACATACGATTACCCTTTTGTTACCAGGGAACCTTTTATATTCCACGACATTATCAGCAGATGTACCAGCAACTCGTTACCCCTTTGGCGGAATCAACAATTGGTATTTTGAAATCTCGCAGCATTTCTATTTCGGCAGTTATATATATATATATATATATATATATATATATATATATATATATATATATATATATATATATATATACAACGTCTATCCCCAAGAATTACATATTTCAAATGTGAAGTTTCTAAAAAATGCTCCAGTCTACGAATTAGTGCTATTAAGTTTTGGAAAAGACTGATAAAGTGGTAAAGACAGTAGACAACAATTACGGTCAGAAGTTTGACAATAAAGAATAATAGATTGGAAAAGCTCGAATGAAAAATTTGGTACTGGAAAACGGATTGAGCAAAGTATAAAGGAGGTCGTGGACAAATCACAATGACGAAATCTACCTTCAAAGGATTCAAATGATTCAGTGTCTGCTGAAACCGTTAGTAAACCTTACTCCTTATTCTAAACCTTCACAGACAGATTTTCCGCGTCGTTCCCTGATCTTAGATATTCTAAGATATCATCGTATTTTTCATTATAAATATCTCCGATATTCCTGAAGATATATTCCCAACTATCCTCATCAAAAATCATTTATCTCTTCACAATATTTGCGTTACAACATAAAAGAAACTGTGTTAGTTTCTAAATCCTGAAAAATTCAAGTTTAAAATATGAATGTTTTTAAGTAGTGTTGGAAACTGAAGCATGAATTAGTATAATATAATGACACTTGATCAACGTGATTATATTACAGTAATTCATGCTGAGTTTCTAAATGGAACATAATGATTCACAAATCATAACGTCATCATGTGCCATGTTACACAACTCTTACATTCTACATAATCTCCAAACATATTAAGAACATATCTCCTTGATAATTCTATCTTTTCGGACATTCTGGTAACTTACCAAATCAAGATCGTGCAATTACTATTTCCTTCTTAGAACATTAACTATGTTTATTTCAAAATCCATACCTACGAATTCCGGACCATTATTCGCTTGACTCGAAGTCGGGAAGAGGAAACAGAAGTATGGAACTGTTGAATATAAAAGAAAATATAAAGCTCGACAACAACAAATAAATTACAAACCGTGTATATCAATACGTATTGCAACGTAAAGGCACGGGAGAATTAACAATACTATAACCCCAAGGTAATAGTAGAAATAAATAAAATCCTCCGGAGGTAGATGAAAAAGAAGAATGACAGAGATGAAAGTTAAGAGTATATCCAGGATCAGTACTGGATGAAGCATACTGATAAATGTTTTAAAGTATGAATTGAGGGAGGAAGAATAGAAGGTATGAGTTGTAAGGAAATGAAGGGAGGTGGATTTATAGTAAAAGATCCGACAGAGTAATCAAAATAGATGATCGCATTTAAAGCGGATTCTAATTTCCTTGATTATCGAAGAATCAAATCTCATTATGAAGATTTTACTCCAAATCTCTTGAACTTGGAAATCAATCATATCTACGTCAAAAGATATGACGAATCTATACCTACTCATTTCACCCTTTGGTGATAGCCTCACTCGTACTCTTCACAAAAATCAAATTGTTTTATCAATATTACTTGATGATAATAAAACTCTAATTTCCAACTCGTATACGTCATGAAAACATACTTATTGTCAGCCATGACCATCCCATTCAAATTTCGGGACGAAATTTATTTAACGGGTAGGTACTGTAACGACCCGGATTTTTTCCAATAATTTTATACTTATGAGATTAATATTTACATAAATTAAACCTTACCAACATGATAAACAATCCAAATTGTTGAGACTTGTGTTTTTGAAAAGAGTTTTACACAACGTTTGACCGTCCAATTTAACCGATGATATCACGAACTATATAACATACGATAATTATACGTTTGTGTATATATATGTATTTATATATATTTAACATGATCTAAGGATGGTTTAACATCTCATTGTGTACTAATGACAATGAGTTATAAGTATATTTTGAAACTACTAACTTAAGTTTTCAAAACGATAACTATACGTAACATTATTTGATATATATACTTATAACCTATAATGCTTATACATGTATCGTATATATAATGTATTTAATCACTTTTTAAGGACTTAAATACATAAAACAATATAAGTATATTCACAAAAGATAGCTATATTTGAATTCTCATTCCGTTTCCTCAAGATTTCTATACGTATATCTAGGGTATATGTACCCGTATCATACCCAGCTTCTATATGTATTTACTATTGGTATATACACATCAAATCAACATCCTAATCAACATTATTACTGCCCTAGATATGAGGTAATTAGGATTTGTCAAGTAGCATGAATTATTAGTAAGAAAACAAAATTAGGAATCCTTTTCTTTCTTTATAAACTAAAAATGTTTTTATGAATGAACACCATTTCTTCACTCCATTTTCTCATACCTACACCCTCATTTCTCTCTCAAAATACTCCTAACTTCATACTTGATCACCTCCAAGCATTTTACCCATCATTTAGCTTCAATTACAAGCCTTAAACACCATAAGAAAACTCTTTCAAGAACATATCAAAATAACCACCCTTTTGAAGAAGTATACTTCCAACCTTTTGATCTAACTCCACTACTCTTTGATTCCAAGATTTTTTTCTTATCTCTTACAGTAACTTTGTCCAAGTAACTTGAGGTAGTTACCTTGTTCATAATCTTGTTCGATTCATAATTATATAGCTATCTTATTTTATGTTGTAAAATTTTAACAACAAGAACATAGTTTGAATGATTTCAAACTTGTTTGCAAACTAAATAGATCCTTCTAACTTAACTTTTAAAATACTTCAAGACCTGTAATATATCATAATGATATGCTAACTTAACAAGATATAACTTGGTTTTACAAAGAACACCTTAAAACTGAATCTACGTCGTCGGAGTGCAACCGGGGGCTGTTTTGGGTTGGATAATTAAAAACTATCTTGAACTTTGAATTGGAAGTTCATGTTCTGGAAAAATGATATTTCTTATGAATATGTTAACACATAAAAATTTCATGGTTTAACTCAAAGTGTAAGTATTTTTAGAAAAATGATCATTAAATGTTGTTTTTATGATGGAAAATGATCACTTTCATAAGTTTTACCAAAGTTTGACCTATAACCTGTGATTTCGAATACAAACTAAGGTATTTTCAGTTCATATTCTTAAAATTTGACTCGATCCAAGGAAGTGGCAAGTTGAACCAACAAAAACGGAGTTGTAATGAAGAAACTACGACTAAAACAAGATTGGGTATCCGAAGCTAGTTTAGCTACGAAAATATTTGGAGATAAAGTAAATTAATCATATCTTTTCTAATTAATATGATATTTTATATATAATTACTTATGATTTGATTTTATATATTTCAGGACCACCCGTAAACAACACGAGAAGATTAATCATAAGACCTCATGATTGTACGCAACACGTCATTTGACAACACAGTACTTTATGTACGCAACACGTCATTTGACAACATGGTACCATTGGTCGAGATTAATTCTGATCAATACGAATACGATGGGGTCTTTATTTATTTTATTGAGCAACTAATTGTGGACCACTAACATCGGACTGCTAACTACGGACTAAGAAAATATTAAAAGTATTATATATATATATATATATATATATATATATATATATATATATATATATATATATATATATATATATATATATATATATATATATATATATATATATGTGTGTGTGTGTGTAACGATTACTTGAAAAGAAAATATGTTGATATATTATATATATATATATGGTTAGGTTCGTGATATCTATCGGAGACCAAGTCGAGTTAAATACCTTCAAGGCAAAAGTGAGTATATAGTCCCACTTTTAAACTCTAAATATTTCGGGATGAGAATACATGCATTTTATGATTTACGTTATGGACACAAGTGATAAAAAATATATTCTACGTTGAGTTGTACCACTGGCATACTTCCCTGTAGCTTGGTAACTACTATTTACATGTGGTATTGTAAACGCGAATCCTGTTGATAGATCTATCGGGCCTGACAACCCCAACCGGACTGGATGACCAGTATTCAACGGTTGCACAGTACTTCGTTTCGGTGACTACACTTGGTACAGTGTAGTGAGATTTCATAATAAAGGGAATATGCGACGTTGATTAAATGTTAAGTATGGTTATCAAGTGCTCAACTACTTAGAATATTTTTATTAAAACGTTTATGTATATGAAATCTTGTGGTCTATATTTATAACGCTGCTAGCATTAAACCTATATCTCACCAACTTTATGTTGACGTTTAAAGCATGTTTATTCTCAGGTTCCTAGAAGTCTTCCGCTGTTTGAATATATGTTAGAGAAACCATGTGCATGGAGTCATACATGTTTTATTCGAGGAAGCATTGCATTCACAAAATCATCACCGTGTATTTATTTTGACTGCATTGTCAACGGAAGTATTCTTGTAAACTGTTATTTACGGTGATTGTCTACATGTAGAAATCATCAGATGTCGAAAACATTGAATTTTAAATATTCATTTATGGTATATCTTTTTAAAAAAATGCAATGTTTATAAAACGTATCATATAGAGGTCAAATGCCTCGCGATGTAATCATATATTATTGTATTCGTCCCTATGGATTGGGTCTGGTCGTTTCACACCCAGTCTGTGAATCAATACTCGGAATATTGAAAAAGCTCAAAGATTTTGATACTGAAAAACGAATTGAGCAAACCATGAAGGAGGCTATGGACAAATCACAGAGTCTAAACCTGCTTCAAAGAATCCAAATGATTCAGTATCTGCTGAAGTCATTAACGAATACCTTGCTCCTGATCCTACACTTTTACGAAAAAATATTCATCATCATCCATCGATATTAGAAATTCTAAGATATCATCGTACCTCTTATTATAAATATCCTCGATATTTCTGAAGATATTTTCATAAATAATCTCGTCCGAAATTATTTATATCTTCGTGCTATCTATATTACATTAAAGAGAAAGAAAAAAAAAGGGAACTACTTTAGTTTCTAAATTTTCCTTAAAATTTGAGTTTGAATTATGAATGATTTTGAAGTAGTGTTGGAAATTGATGCATGAGTTAGTATAATATAATGACACTTGATCAACGTGATTATATTACAGTAAGTCATGCTGAGTTTCTAAATGGAGCGTGATGATTCACAGATCATACCGTCATCATGTGCCATGTTACATGACTCTTACATTCTATCTAATATATAAACATATCAACAACATAATTTCTTGATAGTTCTATCTTTTCTCTTGAATTTTGGTAATTTAACCAATCAAGATCGTGCTATTACAATCTCTCTCTTAGAACATTTGTTATATTCATTCGAAATTACATACCTAAGAATTCTGGACCATTACTCGCTTGACTTAAAGTCGGGAAGAGAAGACAGGAGCATGAAGCTCCGAAATATAAGAGAAAATATAAAGCCCAATAACAACATGGAGGTTACAAACCGTGGACATTAATATGAATAGCAATATAAGGACACAATAGAATTAAGAATAGTATCACCCTAAGGTAATAGTAAAAGTAAACAGATTTTTCTGGTGAAAGATTGAAAAGAAGGATGACAAAAATGATAATTAGGAAAATATCAAGGATTAGAACTAGATTAAGCATTTTCATGATCTTTTGGAATGTATGAACTAAGAAAGAAAGTATAGGAATGGTGAGAATAATGGAACAGAAGAGTTTAATTTATAATGGAAATATCAGATAGAGTAATCGAGGCAGATCACCGTATTTAATTAAAGAGATCTTAATTTCCTTCTTCGCCGAAGAATCAAATCTTTTAGATTTCGAAGATTTTCTTTAGATCTCTTGAATTTCGGAATTCAACCCTGACTCTGTCAAAAGTTAAGACGAATCTTTACTTTTCCTATTTCAATCTTTTGCGATAGCTTCACTCATACGCTTCATCGAATTGTTTTATTTGTATTACTCAATAATGATAAAACTCTATTTATCAACTCATATTCGTCATGAAAACATTTTTATTGTTAACCATGACCACCTCACTCAAATTTCGGGACGAAATTTCTTTAACGGGTAGGTACTGTGACGACCCGGAAACTTCCGACCAAATTTAAACTTGATCTTTATAAGATTCTGACACGATAAGCAAAGTCTGTTAAACCGAGTCTTAAAATTTGTAAACTATATTCATAAGATCATTGACCGGTGACCATTCCCGACGATTCACGAACAACTATATGAATATATATATATATATATATATATATATATATATATATATATATATATATATATATATATATATATATATATATATATATATATATATATATATAAGTACATATAAATAATGATTTGAAAGATAATTTGAAATAAAATAAGATATAATAAAGTTGTATTTTAAAATGAATATATATATATATATATATATATATATATATATATATATATATATATATATATATATATAATGTATATTAGAAATAAATATTAAATAATTGTAATAATCGTTGATGTTCCGATCGATATTAAGAAGGTTAAAATCAAGCTTATGTGATTTTAAAATAAACGGTGATTCAAAAATAGGTTAAATGAGTTTTAGACTTAGTAATTATGTATAATTTAAATTTATTTGTTTCAATATATCTAATTAATATACCTATCTATGTAATAAAATTTGATAAAACATAATATATAGAATTGTTATAATAATATTATTATAACTACTAGGATTATTATTATCGTATTTTTTTATTGTCACCATTATTATAAATTGTTATTAAATTTATTATCTATATTATTGTTTTTATTTAGTATTATTACTAATATAACTATTGTATTATTATTAGTATTTCGATATTATTATTAATAACTTTATTATTATTATTATTATTAATATTAGTATTATTATAATTAGTATTATTATTATTGTTATATTTATTAATTAACAAGATTGGTTATTATATATAAATACAGATATATAAATATAGTTATATACAGATATTATAAATACAGATAAATACAAGTATATAAATAGATTTGAAAGACTAATTATATAATCACAGATACATACGCAATATATCACTATCTATTCTAATTATTTTTTTTCTCACTTTCTGTTATACTTGTGAACTTTGGTCGACACCCCCACACCCATTATATCACAGATGATCGATTGTTTTAGTGGAGAAAAAGCCATTCAATCTTCCATAATCTTTATCAATCATACTCATCTATTAGTTACTATAGTTGGAGGAATTAGTCAGAAAAATTGGAACACAAGTGTGGTTCCTCTGTACGCGATATTTTTAATCAATAGCTAATTTCCTAATCAATCTTTAAAATCTAAAAATGCAAGAGTGTTAGGAATGATTCATTTGTACTATTTGTAAGTTTTCATTCTCTAATTCCTCAAATTATGTATGAATTTCGAAATCAAAGTTTTTGGAGTAAAAAGTCAAATATTGTTCTTCACTTGAATTCATAATATATGTTATGATTAAAGTGAATTTGAGGATTGAGATAGATTCTATGAACGATTTTAAACTGATTTCATGTTATAACAATTGTCTAAAACTTTCGTAAAATCAAAATCAATTTTTTTTTTTATTTTCATAACAGCAATGGTACTAGGCTGTTTTATTTTTTTTTTTTTATATTTTTTTCAAAGTAATCCAAGATCAATATGGCCTGATTATAATTTGTTTAAAAATCTTAAAATCGTTTATGTAATTAATTAGCATATATAAATCGATGGGTGGTTGATTGAATGTTGCTGAAGAAAATGATGAAATAATCAAAAAGAAAAATAACGGGCTAGATAAAACTTAATTGAGGTTTATTACAGAAAATGGGCAACAGCCCAACGGCCGAGAGTGTTGGCGGGTGTACGAGAGGTCGCGGGTTCAATCCTCGGCCATGGTTTTTTTTTTTTGAAGAAGAAGATAGTGGGGAAACAGAAGGAATAGGATAAAAGAAAATTTCTTGGGGATATATTCAGGAAAACAGAAATCAGACGAGTGGTTAGGAGTGTTAGCGGTGAGCGGGAGGTCACGGGTTCGAGCCAGGCTTGGGGCAATTTTTTTATATAAAGATTATTGGAAGGTAGCACTCATCACAAAAATAATTATTATTATTATTATTATTATTATTATTATTATTATTATTATTATTATTATTACTATTATTATTATTGTTAATATTATTATTGTTATAATTATTATCATTATCATTATCATTATATTGATTATTATTATTGTTAGCATTATAATTACTTGTATTATAAATTAACACTTATTAATATTATCATGATTAAAGAAAGTAAATTATTACTAATATTATGATTATTTATATTATCATCATTACAAGGTAATAACATTTAGTATCATTATTATTGTTATGATTATGATTAAAATTATTGTTATTGTTATTATTAATGAATGTTATTATTATTATTATTATTATTATTATTATTATTATTATTATTATTATTATTATTAGTACAAGTATTATAATTATTATTATTATTATCACTAAAATAAGTATTAGTTACCATTTATTATTAATATTATTATCTTAATTATAACCACAAACAGGACTATTATTATTATTGTTATTACTAACATTATAATCATTTCCAATATTATTATTAAGTAGTAATGTTGTTAATATTATCATTAGTATTATTATAAGTATTACTAAAAACATAATTTTTACCATTTTAGTATTATCATCAAAAATTATGATTATTATCATTATGAAAATAATAAAAATTATTATTATAATCGTAAATATTAGTATTGGTATTTTTTAAATAATAGAATTGTTAATATTAACATAAGTAACATTATTTGTATTATCACAGGTATTATTATTATGTAATTACTAAAACCAGTATCATAATTATCATTAATAGAAAAATTAATATTTTTACAATTATAATTATTTATATCATTATTATTATCATTGATAGAATTATTAACATTATTATCTTATTAGTAATATTAAGTATTATAATTATTATCATTTTTACAACTATTAATATTATTTGACTACTATTATTATTAATATACAACTGATATATATATATATATATATATATATATATATATATATATATATATATATATATATATATTAAAAATTTATTTAATACATAACATAACAAGATTAATATTTTATATAACAAAATGAATATAAGAAACATATATATATTATTAATATAAAAAGGAATATAATTAGTAAATTTATATATATATATAATTGTTCGATTACAACTATGTATATTAATAAATATATAAATGATATAGGTTCGTGAATCCAAGGCCAACCCTGCATTGTTCAATGTCGTCATATGTATTTTTACTACAAAATACAGTATCGTGAGTTTCATTTGCTCCCTTTTTAAATGCTTTTGCAATATATATTTTTGGAACTGAGAATACATGCGCTGCTTTATAAATGTTTGACGAAATAGACACAAATACTTAAAACTACATTCTATGGCAGGATTATTAAACCGAATATGCCCCTTTTTAGTCTGGTAATCTAAGAATTAGGGAACAGACACCCTAATTGACGCGAATTCTAAAGATAGATCTATTGGGCCCAACAAGCCCCATCCAAAGTACCAGATGCTTTAGTACTTCGAATTTATCATGTCCGAAGGGAGTTCCGGAATGATGGGGATATTCTATATGCATCTTGTTAAGGTCGGTTACCAGGTGTTCACCATATGAATGATTTTTATCTCTATGCAGTTTACGAAATGCCTGATATGAGATATATATTTATGAGAAATGAAAATGAAAATCTTGTGGTCTATTAAAATGATTGAAATGATTGATTACGATAAACTAATGAACTCATCAACCTTTTGGTTGACACTTGAAAGCATGTTTATTCTCAGGTTTGAAAGAAATCTTCCGCTGTGCATTTGATCATTATAGAGATATTACTTGGAGTCATTCATGGCATATTTCAAAAGACGTTGCATTCGAGTCGTTGAGTTCATCAAGAATATTATTAAGCCATTTATGGTTAGATATACTATGAAATGGTATGCATGCTATCAACTTTCCATGTGATGAAAGTTTGTCTTTTAAAAACGAATGCAATGTTTGTAAAATGTATCATATAGAGGTCAAGTACCTCGCGATGTAACCAAATGTAATGTATTCGTCCAGATGGATTAGGACGGGTCGTTAGACAATACCTCAAAAGTTTTGGAGTGAAGCCGTTGCCACCGACACCTACATTCAAAATAGAGTTTTAATTAGGCCATCAATGGATAAAACACCTTATTAAATTTTAAATGGTAGAAAACCAACCGTAAGTCATCTTAGAGTATTCGGGTGCAAATATTTTATCCTAAACAAAAAGGAATATCTTACAAAGTTTGAGCCTAAAGCTTACGAAGGAGTATTCTTAGGATATTTGTTAGAAAGTAAGGCATCTAGGGTTCTAAATAAATATACAAATGTCATAGAAGAATCCCTAGATGTCACATTTGATGAAACTCCTCCACCACCTAAGACTAAACCTTTAGAGGATGATGATGTGATCGAACAAGATGCTATAGAAATAATGCCAACTCAAATCGAGTTCAATGACACCAATGAGGATGGATCTCATTTGAAACCAAGTAAGGATAACTTAGCATCCTCAATAGATATTAAACATATAAAGGATCATCCCATAGACCAAGTCATAGGAGACATCAACACTAGAACCACTAGGTCACAAGCATTTAACCTAATTGCCAACTATGCTTTTATCTCACAAATAGAACCCAAAAATATTAAGGAAGCCCTATTAGATGAAAGTTGGATAGAAGCTATGCAAGAGGAATTAAATCAATTCCAAAGGAGTATGGGATTTGGTTCCTTTACCGAGTGAGAGCAACATCATAGGTACAAAATGAGTCTATAGAAATAAACTAGATGAGGATGGCAAAGTAGTTAGAAACAAAGCTAGACTAGTTGCACAAGGATATAGCCAACAAAATGGAATTGATCATGATGAAACATTTGCTCCCGTCGCTAGGCTAGAGTCAATAAGAATACTTCTTGCATATGCATGTGCTAATAATTTCAAATTTTATCAAATGGACGTCAAAAGTGCCTTTTTAAATGGTGTCATAAATGAAGAAGTTTATGTATCACAACCTCCGGGGTTTGAAGATTTCGAAAAACCTTATCATGTTTATAAACTTAAAAAGGCTCTCTATGGACTTAAACAAGCCCCTAGAGAATGGTATGAAAGACTTAGAACATTCTTAATAAATAGTGGGTTTGAAATGGGAAAAATTGATAATACACTCTTTATCAAAAGGCATGAAAAGGATTTAGTCATAATTCAAATATATGTTGATGATATTGTATTTGGATCTACTAACGAATCTCCCAGCAATGAGTTTTCTAAGTTAATGCATGATGAGTTTGAAATGAGCATGATGGGTGAACTCAAGTTCTTTCTTGGACTACAAATCAAGCAACTAGAAGATGGAACATTCATCAATCAACAAAAATATGTTCATGAAATGATCAACAAATTTGGAATGGAGAACTCAAAACCAATGGTGACTCCGATGGCAACAAATGTGAAACTTACTTTAGAAGGAGAAGGAGAACCATTCGATAGTACTAAATATAGGGGAATGATTGGATCTCTTCTTTATTTAACGGCAAGTAGACCCGACATCATGTTTAGTGTGTGCTTATGTGCAAGATTTCAAGAAAATCCAAAGACGTCGCACGTAGAGGACGTTAAAAGAATCCTTAGATACTTAAAAGGAACAATGCATCTTGGGTTATGGTATCCAAAGTTTATCGAGATTGATATTATGTGCTTTGCGGATTCCGATCATGGTGGATCAATGATTGATAGAAAAATCACAAGTGGAGTATGCACGTTCGTGGGGCTTTGCTTAACGTCATGGTTCTCAAAGAAGCAAACATCCGTTGCATTGTCTATCACCGAAGCCGAATATGTAGCCATGGGAAGAGCATGCACACAAGTGTTATGGATGAAGCAAACCTTCCTCGATTACGGTATCATCTCAACTAAAATTCCCATATGTTGTGATAACAAAAGTGCTATAGACCTATCGAAAATCAAATAATACACTCTAGGACTAAACACATAGACATTAGGCACCATTTCCTTCGTGACCACGTCCAAAATGGTAATATTGTGATAGATAAGGTAGAATCTGTGGAAAATATAGCTGACATATTCACTAAGCCCCTTAAAAAGGAAACCTTTAACTTGCTTAGGAATGGGTTGGGAATGATGGAACACACTCCGTAAAATTCTATCCTGATCACGCACGGTCGAATCACGGTCGACCGTGTGAAGAGCCGCCTGATGTTTGACGAAATTCTTTGTCCTCTATGCTTTTCTTTTAATATCCAAACAACCTTTTCACCAATCACATCTCCTCTTTAATCCCCAACCACTAAATTTTCAGATTTACTTTTGTCCTACCTTCAAGTACTTTTCAAAAAGTAGTCCATACTCTTTCAATTCTCTTTAAGGTAAGCATCCAAAATTTTACTTTCAATTTTACTAAATTGATTATATTTTTGATATTTCCAAACTAATAGGAACACTTGTTGATTGCATGATTTTCTTAAAATATATGAGTAAAATTGTTCTAAAAAGTTTTTTTATGAGTTATAATAGTGTTTTCTTGCATAAAAAAACTCATATATGCTTTAAATTTTTGAACTCACTCATGCACACACACATGTTTGAACAAACCATTATGATACTTGTCAATCTCATGACTAGTATCTACTTTTGACAAACATATAGCAAAATGATGAAACTTGTTTAAATTTTCAAAAGAAAAATAATACAATTTAATTTTAAATTCATAGTTTTCAAAATGAGTCTAGACAAAGATTAATCTACACATGTTTAGCATATAGTTTTTCAAACTTAACAACTTGATTATTTTGCTACATTTGTGGTTTTTCTAGGAAATGACCAACACGAGAAATCAACATATCACGAACAATCGGCAACACATAGAGATTATAACACTTCATGAGGAATGTGTTGTTCATCATACCGAATTTCCCGAATTAACTCAACTTTTCACCCATAATAATTGCTTCTCGTGTCTTGAGCTTGATGAAACCATTTATCCAACGTTAATTAGGGAATTCTATGCTAATCTTGATGTTTCAAATCCTGACCAAGTTGCATTTCGACTTTTCGATACACCTTACACTTGGTCCTTTGAACAATTCGCAACCGTCATGGCCATTCCTTCAAATGGGCGTTCCTTCTATACTCCTTCAACCGATCTAAGATCACTCAACCCTACATTTCCGCTGCAACCCATCTTAGATCTTATCACTACTCCGGGAGTACAACGAAACTTCAACTGACGGCTTCGCATTCAAGATAACGAAATCCGCCATGATCTTCAACTTATTCTTAATGTCGTTAGGAACAATGTTTATTATTGGGAACCCACCGCTACTCACATCTCCGGAACCGAAGTCGTTGTCATGTGGTCACTTCTCACTCATGAACCCATAAATCTCGCCTATCTCACTACTCAAAGAATGGGTTATATTCGAGAACTAGGAACTCGTCCACTTTCGCACTCAAACCATATTAATAGACTTTTCCAATTTGTTGGTGCCATCAACTCCTCTCAAATTTCTCAACCCGTGTCCACTATTCCGATAACCTATTGGATAGCTCATTCGGTGATTATTCTCTCTTCCGACAATGAAAGCTCAACAATCTCCGATGCATTTAGCACCAACGACATTTATCCTTAAAAATAATTAATGTTGGTTAAGAATTATTTATAAGGGCGGGTAGATACAACATTTCTCCTAGGATTAAAACTTGTTATGTATTGATTATTGTAATGCACTTGCTATGCTTATCATGTTTGTTACTTTTTATGTCTACTATTGGTTCGAGGGGGAGCCATTTTATTAACAAGAACAATTGATAAGTGTGTACGATTTAAGGGGGAGCGTTACTCTAGGGTGCGCTTAGTTTCATGTGGGACTAACCTTTTTGCTTTGATAAAAGGGGGATAAAGTGTATGGTAAGTGATGTTAACACTTATGTCAACCTACATAGCTAACACTTACTCATGTGTTTGTCATCATCAAAAAGGGGGAGAATGTTGGTTAAGATTCAACTAATAATATTCAAAAGTTAATCACCTTGTTTTGATGATGACACACAAGAACCTAGTAGTTAATCATATGTAGGACGACATGAGTTCATAAGCCTAAACTATCTCTAGCAAAAGACCAACACATAAGTAATTATCTTGGTAAAAATGCTACCCGACTGTACTACGGTCGACCGTGAAACCAACCGTGTGTGTCTTGTATCAACGAGTTCAAGTTTTTCTAAAACTGTAAATCTACAGTTGACTTCACGGACGACTGCAGCCCGACCGCAGTTTTCTCTGTTACCAAATTCATCCACTTTAAGATAAACCACTTTGAGGCATCTATAATTTATGAAACCTTTTGAAACACACTTATAATAGTTGCCCTTTTTGATATCAAAAGAGTTTTGAACCAAAAGATGTTAATTTTTACTAATCACACCTAATGACATCTTAATGACACTTTAAGCTTGATTTAGGCTAAAACACTCAAGTGACATATCCTTTGGTCTAAATACATAGTGTCATTTAAACATACTAATAATGGTCATTAAAAGTCCCAATTAAAGAGTTGCTCTCCCATTAGTTCTATGTATCATTATTTGTATGAGAATGTAATTAGTTCAAGTCTAGTCAAGTTGTAACAAGAATCATTATGTTCAAACTAGTTCATTTAAGTTGTAACAATGTTCTAAAAGGCAAGAAACTCCCATAAGTTAAATGACAAGTGATTAAGAAAGGTTGATGAAGATTTTGGAAGATAATGGTTTGTCAAGAGACAAAAATCTGCAATTACCTCTTTTGGTAATCAATGACAAATGGTCAAAGATTAAAGGCTTTCTTCTTTAATGGATATGTCAACTTCTAAGCTTATGTCCAAAACATAAAGGGTAATGAGGATAATTTCAGAAGTAATTGGCCTTTAGTTGCAGTTATTCAACAAGGGAAAATGACAATTTTCAAAGGACAAAAACGGCAATAAGAATCAGATGTCAGGAGTACACGGTCGAACCACGGTCGACCGTGCAGTGATCCGTATGACTTCCAGGAAGATTTCTCTTTCCTATAAAAGCCAAGCCTTGAATCTTTGAAGACTCACCTTTTGGACTCATATTTTCTCATACTTACTGATATCATTCTTATACTTAATTTGTAATCTTTTAGAGTGATTCTAGCAAGAGTACTTGTAAGCTTAAAGTTGTAAGTTTACTTGTAAACTATCTTCTTAAAGGGATCTAGAGGATAGTTGTGTTTTCACTAGGATAAAGTTCATTAGGATCTTGTGGTAAGAGCTATAGGTGTTTGTGAAGTCTTCAAAGGGACGTAAGAGTTCACAAGGAGCGGCTTATCGAAGTACTAGTGTTGTATCCGGACACTCCACCGATTTTGGAGTATCATAGTGAAGAAAAATCTCAATTCGTAGAATTGAGGAGTGGATTAAGGAAGATTAGTTAACATCTTCCCGAACCACTATAAATCGTTGTGTTTGTTCTCTCTTTCCTTATCTTTTATTTACAATTTAACATATATTTGTATCGCTAGCATTATTAGAGAACAAACATTTCAAATCACACTATATCAAGTTCAAGTTCAACAAAACACTAAAGAAAATTTTGAAAAATTGACTAAGTAACTATTCACCCCCCTCTAGTTACTTACAAAGGTATTTTACAAGAAACCATTATGTTATATACATTAAAATCGTCACCTACAATCACACTCCTACAAACGCAATCACCTCCTGCAGTCGTCTCCTCCTAAACATCACAACTTCAAATCACTCATCTTCAATCGTTTTTCGGCAAACGTTTGCCAGCAGCATGCTTGCACTAACATCTTGTGTCCAGTCATGTTCAATTGTAAACAACAGGTTACTTAATTTTCGTTTCAATTATAAGGTTTTAATATTCAATTGCCTTATACATATTCTTGAAAATTATCTGTTGTATTGCATGTCACCTATGATTCATAAATCATAGAGATTTGTATTTTATTCATTTTTTAGGGTTTATTAATTTTTGTTTCCCTTAATACACTGCATGTATTTAGTATTGTCGATTAATGGATATAAAATTTTGGACTATTGGAACATTGTATCACATAGATTTCAAACACTTTTCAGAACTAAGGTTTTCATTTTTTTTTTTTTTTTTGTTCTTAAACGAATGAATCAAATGATGTATTTTATATCACATAATCTGCATTATGTATTTTTTTAATACTTTTAAAACACTAAATACATTTATTAAGAACTTAATTAACTTAAAGAATTAAGTAGTGATCTTGACTTTGTGATGATTTCAATTTCAGATGAACGGGTATTTTAATGGCGTCAATCTCATTTTGTGAAACATATAATCATCATTCATAATGTAATCTGTTAATGGTGTCAATCTCATCGATTATTAAAAGGGTTGTTGCTGCTAACCCTAATCTATCTAATTATACATCGTTCCATCATTGAATTTACAAATTGATTGAAGATACGTGTAGGAACTCGGTGCGATAGTGTAATTAACAATTCGTAATCGATAATCATGAAATCTAACGCTACTGTAAGTTCTCATGAATTTTTCACATTTTTGTGAGTTATTTTTGGTGATTATAGTTGATAGTTACATGTTTTTTATTTTAAATAGTTTTATTAAGCTTTTGTTAAACAGATATAAGGGTGTATGATAGAGAAGTTTTATTAAGTAATAACTTTTTGAAAACACTCTTTAATAACTATTGTATTAATTAATTACTTCATCTTACCCTTTGATCCAATGGTCATTAATCATCCTATGAAACATATTACGAGTAGCTAATAAATCATTATTAGCATTTAACCTCTCTAAAATACTCTTTAATTCTATCGATTACGAATACTAATTCAAATTCAAAATCACAATTACTACCTTTCCTTAAAATACGAAGTCGAAAAGTCAATGTTATTAAATATCAATCAAATTAATGTCTCTTATGTGTATAATTAATGTCTAATTCAAATAAACGATATTACATTTCAATGTTTTGGGGTTGAGGTTATACCTTACATAATCATTTACTTCTCTACACCTTCAAAAGATATAATCATTATTTTGAATAAAACAAAAACAATAATATCAAAGTATGTTTAACATGAATATTATGAACATTCGTTAAACCTTACAATTGATAAAAAAAATATATCAAACGTCTGTTTTTAAGTTATCCTTATTAACTACGATATGATTAATAATCCTTAAAATTTGAAATTTGCAATATAAAAGTTAGTAGAGGAAGGTATTGTATTGTTATTATTCATAAAACATTATTTAGAACATCACTTCCTAAATGATAATAATAAAACACAACTCAATTTTTAGTCGTGAATATGCATCTCAAATTTGAATCGGTTAATAATGAAATATATAAAAAGAAATTAGATATTATCTAATTATCTCTCTTAACAATTTTATATACACGATAACACATTTGGAAGTGATCAGATTCTGAAATAAAGATTACACATATTCAACTGACCAAATAGTAACACTTCAGAATTTCAAATGTTCAATATATATATATATATATATATATATATATATATATATATATATATATATATATATATATATATATATATATATATATATGTATATGATCTTATCTATTATATCGGTTCTTAATTTATATAAATATATCGATGATTATAATCTTTAAAAATTAATATTGATACAAAAAAGGACCACATGGTAACAATTTAAAATTATCCTATGTTCAAAAACTTAATATTACAGATTACGCTATTTTAAAGTGATGTATGTCCATATTTATTTTTTTTATAAATTAATGTTGATAAAACAAAAGTTAAATCACGTAAATGTATATTCCAAATATAGCTAAAATGACTACAATCACGTTATAAATCAATCTTAAAAATTTAGATAACATCAAATTACTATAATTCTCCCTTTGATTTTGAATTATAGTCAAATGATGATTACTATCAGCAATTATTTCCACAATAACTCCTATAATTATGCAAGATTCCTAAGCCATATTTTAGAATCGAACGTTAATTTCATTCATAAAAAAACCTAAGACGTCTCACAATTGTTATACAATACAAACTCTTAATAAATTTAAAAATTATAATAATATATCACAGATTATATTTTAGTATATTAGTATAAGATTACGATAAGTTGCATATAATTATGGAATCTATATACGTTACCCTTCAAATTTTGATTAACCATTTCAAATTTAGGAAAATAAAATTTTATTTAAAAATAAACTCAAACTAATTACCTATAATTAAGCCATTTCAAAAATAAACCAATCAACATTGATGATGGTGATAATATCATTAGCCCATATTTTTTTGCTGAATAGGTCATATGTGTTAGCTATTTAAAGTGTTGTCATTTCACAGTTCTATTCGAAAGGCGATGATCACCACCAATTTCTAAAGGTGATGCAACATCATGTCTTAGGTATTTGTAACATTATGCGTTTGTATAATTTTTTGATTCTGTGTTGTATTTTATTTTATTGAGCGTCGCTCTGACATCTTTTTGGTTGATCTTGCTTGCATGTTATGTCTTCATACGGATACGACACAGTTCAACATCGTTGATATAGAACTGTATGATTATGTAGTTGGTAGTGTAACCCCATTATATGTAAGTTAGTCAAGTCCAGTCTTACTAATAAGGCCTGTTTTATGTCTTATACTAAAACTATACTATTATTATCTGTTTATTGAATATAACTCGAATCGTTTCAAGAAGGTTATTGTTAATAAAATCCATTATTTGAAGAGACCAAGAGCTGAAAAGAAGAAGCCATTAGTGCAATTACTTCTTATAGGATACGAGTTTTGATATAACCATTGTTGTTATAGTTGCAGATTAGAGTAATACTTGCAGGTGCTATCGTGTTTTATAATTACGTAAATAATCAAATGTATGTAACATTACTTTAAGACTGATTTTACTTTGGTTTAAGTAATTGGTTATGAGTATGTGTTTCGTAACTGTTTCTAGATAAATTTAAAGTAAAGTATAGTTCATATTATCATTGGGTGTTTAATTTAATCTTAAAAACCTTATCTTTATATCTTAAAACATATGTACATAAGTAATTGGCTGTAATCTTTATACGTAACTACTATGCAACTTACGATGACGGCATTAAGCATCAGTTTGAGCTAACCTTGCTTATGATTGGTTTTATGTGTATGTAGTTTGAGGCATTATGATTTTTAAAGGCGCACGTTCATTTTTTTCACAATTATGAGTAATCGTCTTAAACATTCACTTCCATGGCTTTATTTCTATTACTTTTGACAGTGAAATCAATATTTTAGCTCTATTAAACCTTTTGACTTATAGCCTATTACTTATAACATATAATCACAATTCTTTTCGTTTTACCTATTATATCATTTTTGAAGCATATCTCTAATTGGCCCATTTATTAGTATATGGGTTGAGGTTGTCATCTCTTTCTCCATATAATTCCTCCATTAAAAGACCTTTCGCCACAACACATGTGATATAAACGTTTAATAATGGAATAACTTTATAACACAATTCAACTATGTATTCAGTTCACTGTCTATTAACTTTGGCGTTTCATTGTAAATAGTTGATTTTATTTCAGCAAAAAATTCTTAATAGGGAAAGTGGATAAACACAAGATGAATTGAAGATAGTAGAAGAAGCCGAATTTGAACAATTTTAAACACATGACGTTTGCCTATTGAAGGTAAAAAATTAAGAAGTGTTGGATAGTCTCAAGTGGTGTAGATTTGAAGCTTTGAACGAATGAAAGTGCATATTAAATCGATGGTTTTATGGTGCGATATATGGGTGAATGACCCAAAGTTAGTGGGTTCTAACTGAGTGGGTTCTAACTGAGTGGGTCTAAACAGGTAATATAGTAGCCATGGTTATGAGTAGATAAGGGGATTGTTTCATGAAATAGATATACTCCATAGATAATCTTATGTAAATAAAATTCTAGAAAAATCTATGTGTTTAAGTACTTCAAATTTTGTTAAATTAAATTATCAAGTGATGTTATTCACGTCTACCTTATCAGTTTGTGATTTCAGTTTAGCAAATGGAATATGAATGTGTAGTATTTTTCTGTTTGTGTGGTTATTGTGACACCGCTAAATTTTTTTTTTATACGTGGCGTAAGCATTCTATTAAACAAATACGATATAAATGGTAATCAACATTTGTACAAACCGATGTCACGTGTCATTAAAACAAATTACATATTTAACTAGAAAAGACGTAATTGCATTCTGTTTTTCAAAAGTACACGGTTCAAATTATAAAAGACCACATCAGAGTTAACTCTGTCAAACATAACATCATCATGCCCATATTCTCCCAAAAAGCACTATCTACAAAAGCTATCAACCTGCAAGGAGGAGATGGAGGGGAATTAGCATGAAACTAAGTGAGTACGACTAACTACAGATAATAGTATACAGGAACCGTTATACTAATTAAGTCACAAAGGCTAACACATAATCATCACCCAAGTGCCGTCTACAGAGACTCTGGCGGCTCGGCCAAACCATTAACCACCAGTTGATCAGACTGGGGCTTACCAGAAGCTCCTCCACCACCGTGTTGTATATATATAATCCACAAGCGACAGACGCGTCATTCACACATATATACACCACGATTGTCTAGGCTACCACATGAGGAACCAAACTCGCAGGTTGATCTCTCCTACTAAGGCTACCACACAATAGGGATGCACTGGGCTCCAACAGACAAGCATCAACTAACATGCAGTCATCACAACATACTAACTACCATAGTAACAAGTATATCTAACAAGCATGACAATCATAATATAACATGCTACTCTATACTATATACTCCAGTTAGTCCCACTCACCAAATACCAGCAACTAGCTCAGATAATCTACTACTGAGCGGCTTCCTTATCCATATCAACTGAACATAAGGCAAATCAAGTTAGTTGCTGTTCGTTAACATCAAACAACACAGTACAGAAATTTTTGTATCAAAAAGCGCTCGCTAAAAATTTCTTCTTAACACTTATGCATTTTCAAAATTTACATCCTGATCATCAACATACAAACGGGCAGCATAACGGCTAAAAATCAACACTTAGTAAAATATTTCACCGCCAATGACACTCGGTCGACTGTAAGAGACAGTCGGTCGACTGTCTACACTCACTCGGTCGATGGTCTCTCACAGACACACTCGGCCATGGGTCATACACACTCGATCGACATCATTAAACTGGTCCTAACCACATCATTAAATAATAATAAATATTAATTAAAAATAAAAGCATATAATAACGCAACACAACTTAAGGGCAATTTAGTAGTCATACAACTAAGCCCAGTTGAGGATGTTACAGTTATATTTTATTTTTTTGGGAATTGCATAAATGATATAGCTTAGGTGGACTTTTATCAGGTGAAATTGGCACAACTAATAATGTAAGTTGTTTATTTTTTATTATATGGTTGTATGCATCATACATTGTATGCAACTGTGTATAGGTTTAATAGTATTAAAATCATCTTTTACTTCTTTTATGGAGTTATGTTTCAAAATTAAATTGTTGCAATGTACAGAAGCTTTATGAAGTGTGCATTACTGTACAAAACTTTGTGTATTGATATTTGATGATGCCATAATCATCTATAAATCATAATTTATTCTCGATTAGTCTAATAAAAAGTTCCGCGAATTTGCGAGCATTAAGCTAGTATAATATAATAATATAATGAATAATATATGTCATTTTTGTCATTATATTTAAAATAAGTTTAACTAAATTTATTTAAGATATAAGTCAATAATAAATGACGGTAAATTAGGAACTAGGAAGCTTAACTATAGTTGGTACGGCTTAGTTATTTTTTGTAAGAGCGCTCCCAATGGAGAAGTTCCTCTATCTAAGTCCTCAGTGTCACATCAGCGCCACATCAGCACTTCCTTCCCACTTCCTTCCCAGGAATAAACTCAGGACAAAACACTCCCAACCATGACACTTCTTCCTTCCCTTTTTATTTTATTTTTTTATTTTTTTTATTTTTTCAAAAATGAAATTATTTTAATTATATTATTATAAATTATAAATATTTAATAACATAAAACACTATTTCATTGATAATTAAAAAAAAACATTACAAATAATTAAAATTAAAACAAAGAGTTTAAAATAAAATTACATAAAAATTTAATAACGGAGTATTTTTGGCCACAACAAAAGTGGGACCCACAATAATAATAATAAAAATTAAAAATATCTCATCTTCATCATCTACATTTACATATACATACATATACATATACATATACATATACAGTCGACGTTATCTCTATCTCCATCTTCAATTCTTCATGGCTTTTAAGCTAAAAAAAAAGCTTTATTCTACCGTCCGACAGTCCACAAATATTTCAAGAAAGCACGAAAATGGAGACGATACGCTGGACGGCTGCGTGGGCTGCCCGCTACCATTGGCGCCCAGGTGGGCGGTGTCTTGGGCGGGCTCCTGAACGGGATGGATGAGAGCGCTCTAAGTAGATACTTAATTTAAGACAAATTACTATAGAGTAAACTAGTTTTTTAACCCTCGTTTCGCGCCGGGGTTCGGTTTCCAATATATTTCATTACGTTTATTTTGTAAAATTATTTCGTGGCTAACGATGATGTCGTTGACGCGCAACTCGAGTTGAACGAAAAGGTATAACCCGTCAAAGATTTAGATGTTATCTTAAATTAACAATATATATGTATTTCCGCGTTTCGCTATGAAGTTGTTGACTTTTTAAAATTTAACGCAATTAACTCGTTAGCTTATATTAACTCTCTGTATGATTTAAGAATATAATATTTACTGAGTAATATCAAAAAAATTACTAAATAATTTTTAAAAAAAATAATAAGACCCATATGTATATGCTGTTAATATATGGATGAAAATAGTTACGGAGCCCGTGAGGAAAAAATCAACGTGTATGAAAGGTGGACTCAAATATTTAGCATTTTTTAAAAAGCGTTCGTTTTGCGTATAGTTAGTGACATTGGGTTCGTAAAGTTTTTTCGAGTTTAACGATGTTGTCGGAAAAAATTTAACTCGTTGCGGGCGAGAAGATATAACCCGTTGAATATTTGAGTGAAGTTTATTTAAGATTTTTTTATGAAAATGTTGATTTAACACTTTGCCCCCTGTTTGGGGGGTCGATTTTGTTTTTTGAACAAAGTGTTGGGGCCTTATTGAGGAAAGAAAAAAGTTGAAATGACGAAAATGTCCTCGGTACTATTCATAGCGTTTGTCTAATAGATAATATGGTAGTAATAATTAGATTTGAATATTTCTATATCTATATATAGATGATTCAAGAATTATATATTTATATATCGATATATCGATACTTATATTAAGTTGGCTGACAATAGTTATTTTTTTTTTGAAAAGCAACAGGAAATTTTATTAGCTATATCAAAGAGTACATAGATACAATTGAAGGTCGACACCTTCTAAGCCCAAACGACCATTTAAAATTACATTATACGGAGTATTAAAATTTAAAAACATGTGGGCAATGGGTTATCAAGTATTCATGTTTGTACCCTGATCCGGGTTTGGTCACGAGACACGATTGCTGTATTCATAGGAAACATTTCCCATTTTTTATATGTTCTCCATTTTTTGCCCATAACCACCAAAGCATGCTGTCCCCAACTCACATCCTTTCTAAATTTGGTTAATTCTCTTTCTCCAGTCACATAACCTCTTGGTATCCGTCAAATATATAATACTGTACTAATATGATAGGGAAAAATTAAACTGAAACGCACACTACTACTCTTTCTATTTTCAAGGCTAGACCATGAGTTTACCTTGAATTGTTTTGGTTTTTTAGCAGTGACATGTAGTGGATTTTTTGCACTTTTTGAAAGAAAGAGAAAAACTTGATTGTGACGTAACAATATTAAATTTGATGGATGTGTTATTGTGAGTGTTAGATTTGAATGTTAAATTTGAGTTAAATGGTTAGGTGATATGGTAAAATATAATTAATTGGGTGTTGAATTAAAAAGAAATAAAATAATTAAATACAAATGCAATGTTAAATTTTTATTGGTTGTTAAAATCTTTTTTTTTTTTTTTTTTGAAAAGCAAAGCCCTAAAGTGAGGTTGGTGGGGATTAAATCTGGGTCTCCTTTGAAGATTGGTTGTTAAACTCTTCTAACACTCTGAATTTGTTATATTTAACGCCCTGTAACAAGCGTTACGAGCGTTAAATTTAGCCACAACAGAAAAAGGGCATTATAAATGCCCCGTAGCTCATGGCCAAATAGTAACACACTAACATATTACTCCGTAAAGTATTAAACTAATTACGGGTTGTGTGATAGTTCCTTTTCATTCTTTTTATGGGCCTAAGCTGAAGTATTCGGTGGTTCACCACCTAGTTGGTGGTGACCACCGATTGTGGCTAGTCATGGTGGCATCATAGCTTTTCCTTCGTCAACCTGCTAGGTGGTCCACCACCATGCAAGTGGTGGTTTCTCGCTATCAATGGGAGCGGGAGGAGGTGGTTTGTGCTTGTTGCCGTGTATTTTCTTTGGGTCATTTCCTTTCCAGGTACGCCTTCAGGTTTGGACTAGGCGACGATCTCTCTGTAGAAAATCTGGTTTCAGATTTGGGAGTGGGATGGATTTTTTTTTTTTACAACATGGATCAGTTTTGTGGTGGCTCGTGAAACTTCGTGGTGATTGGAGTTGTTATGTTTTCTGATTTTCGACGGCTCAGTGGACCTCGACGTTCTCCTGATGGTTCGTTCATTTTCGATAATGGTTTAGGTGCATTCAAGTTTAGGGCTTTAGATTTTAGCCTTGTTTGTCTTAGCTAGCTTTATCATCTGTTGGCCTACTGTGTTGGTGGCTCGTTCGTTTGTGTGTTTTCACAATTTGTTTTAGACTAGATTTCCAATTTTCGATTAATCCGTTTTGTACATTGTTGTTATTCAAATTCATTATTTATTCTAATGTTTTTCAATCTGAAAATATTTTTACTGGTATCCTCTCTATAATATAATATTGGAGTAATACCTATTTTCATAGCCGCGACTCGAATAACACGATTCATATCATATCATAAGACAATAATAACCAACCAAATTTGGCTTTTTTGTTGATTATATTATATAATTACCATATTGATTACGGAGTATATTATATATGTGCTATTAACCATGGAGATTATAATTACGGTTACAAATTCACTGTAAAAAAAATACATATTGAAATTGGAGGACATGAAACATAAAGCTCAATGCATAGGGTGTACAGGATATCTATTATCTATTACTAGTTTTATGAGCCCGTCCTTTGAACGACAATTGTGAATATTAGTTTTAAAATTGTTAGTATTGACGAAAATACAGATGTTATCGATCAAATGTAGGCAATAATTAGAAACAAGAAAACGTGAATAAAATAGAATTGTTACATGAAGATCCTTCATGTAAGAGCTTGTGCTTTGCATGGTGTTTTTAAGTTAAATATAAAATTATTAAATCATATCATATCTTAATATCTTTTATTATATATAGAAAGCGAGTATAATAGATTAATTATTCTAATTAGATAATTTTTAATTAATCAATACTTGTAATATAATATTTTAAATGAAATATGTATGTTAAATAAAATTATTCAATGTAATAATCAATTAATAAATGTAAATAACTGATAGAATGACACGTGACATGAGTAAATGAGGATATGTGTTAGTTTCAATGAGAAGATAACACGTAAAAATTATTTACACACGCTTTATATAATTTATAGTTTTATGAGCCTGTCCGTTCAACATAAATTGTAAAAATATGATTTCACAAATGTTGAGTATATAACAAAAACAAATGTACATATTATAGTAATATTCGGCTGTCTGTCAGAAATTGTAAAAATATGATTTCGCAAGTGTTGAATATATAACAAAAACAAAAGTACATATCATGGTGAAGTTCGTTGAAGATAATTACACGGAATTTTTTTATGAGTCTTTCCGTTGAACAAAAAGCTGTGTAAAAATTATTTGCAACTGTTAAATATATAATAAAAGAATAAATTTATATTATAATAAAGTTCGATGTAGATAAATACACTGAATATATTCACATTGATAATTATAATAACTATCGTAAAAATTTGTGTGTATCTAGTAAATTAATTCGTGATACTGGCGTGTAATATTTTGCCTTAAAAAGGATAAAAATTAAAGGTTTGATGTATGTATTGCGCTCTCTCTCTCTCTCTCTCTCTCTCTATATATATATATATATATATATATATATATATATATATATATATATATATATATATATATATATATATATAAAGAGGACTCGGATAAATGATGAATGGCTAGATTATAGAAGTATCGATTGTAATTTACCTAATCTAATGGTTAAAAATTAACCATAAATTAAATAATTACTCTATTAAGTTTTTATGTTTTTTATATAGTTGAGATAGAGATTATAAATATTAAAGATAGTATTATATTATTTTATTTATAATATTAAATATATGGTAATAATCCATATCTTAATATATTATATTATTTTATATTAATATTGTATATATTATATTATATTTTATTTAAGATATAATTCAGGGAGTTATTTTGAATGGTTATTACTTATTAAGGAGTAGTAGTCAATGATTGTTAAGTGGGAAAAGGTCTATTTAAAGGTGTTGAGATTGGTAGTGATAAAATTCTCGTTTCGCATCTTTAATATGCGGACGACACCATTTTTCTAGGTGAATGGAGTAGGTCTAATGTTTATAGTTTACGAAATTTACTTTAATGCTTTGAGTTTGTGTCGGGTCTAAAGGTTAATTTCAACAAAAGTTGCTTGTATGGTATTGGGGTTAATCATGGCGATGTCAACTATGTTGCTAATCGTATTGGATGCAAAGTAGGAGAATTCCCTTTTACTTACCTCGGGTTGCCAATCGGTGCAAATATGAATAAAAAAAAAATTGTAACCCAATTGTTGAAAAAATAAAAAACGACTCTCGGATTGAAAAATGCGATCGATGTCATTCGGTGGAAGATTAGTTCTCATCAAGTCGGTTATAAGTAGTCTCCCGTTGTATTACTTTTCACTCTTCCGTGCTTCGCAATGTGTGCTAAAAAATCTAGAGAGTGTGAGACGACATTTTTTTTAGGGCGGGTCTCTTTCGGGTTCAAAAATGTCTTGGGTTAAGTGGGATCTTGTTTTGTCATCTTACAAGAATGGGGGGTTAAACATTGGGTCTTTAAAAAGTAAAAATCTTGCTCTTTTGGGTAAATGGTGGTGGTGTTGTCCAATTGTATCGATGACCAGATTCTGACAAGCACCATCAACTCTACAGAAACTCTACGCAACAACCTAATTTCGAAAAAAGTCGAGAGTTTTGTTTGGCGTGCGTTAAAAAGAAGACTCCCCGTTAGAATCGAGCTTGATAAAAAGGGCATTGACTTGCACTCTGTTAGATGTCCAATATGTGATGACGACATGGAGACGGTGGAGCACTCACTTATCTTTTGCAAGCATTCTTTGGATCTTTGGAATCGTGTGTTTGAATGGTGGCCCTTGGGCAATTTTCCAAATCTTAGTATCAACGAGATTTTAAGAGGTAATGCTTCGGCTCAAACGTCTAAATTTGGTAACAAAATTTGGCAAACGGTCGAATGAGTGTGTGCATATTATATTTGGAAGAATAGAAACAATAAAGTTTTTCGAGATAAGAGTTGGAACATCCCGGTGGCGTTAAGTGAGATCCAAGTTAAGTCCTTCGATTGGATTTTAAATAGATCTAATGGAAGGGATCTAGATTGGCTCACGTGGTTAAGTGATCCTAGTGTGTATTTGAATATTTAGTGTGAATTTTGTGTTGTAATTTGAATATTTAGCATGAAGGGATCCAGAGTGCTTGCGGTGTATTGTAATTTGTTTGCTTCTCTCACAAACCAAGTGTGTTATGTGTGGCGGATCCTTTTGATCTTTTGTTCTTGTGCATTTCTTTTTAATAGTAATTCATGCTTGCTTTTCAAAAAAAAAAAAAAGTAGTCAATGATTGCTTTTGATTTAGTTTATGTCAAAACAAATAAATACGATTGAAAATACATATCATCGAGTTAATGAGAAGCATGTACATAAACCATGTTTTTAATTAAGGGGATGCATCTCAACAAAAATAAAGCTGGTTAACAAACACTAAAAAAAAAGATGCGTCACATGAATTCTATGAGACGATTAAGTTTTGATAAGTTAAATCTAATCTAACTTTTATAAATATAATATAATAATAATAATTGCAGTAATTACCAAAATAAAATGGATGTACAAGAAGATTTCATAATATATTTACCAAATAAAAATATTAATAATTATTTAATTTAGGTAACTAAAAAAAATGACACGTAGGATTATTTATTTAAGATTAATTAAGAAAATGACACTTAGAATTTATAGCACGTGTTTTATAATAATGTATAGATAGATACTATTATATAAATCTCTAAAATAATAATTTAATAAATAAGGATTATTCAAACTTTAAAAAAATTAAAAATAAATAGAAAAAATCTAAACCCTCATGATGATGTCATTAAAATAATTAATTGTATTTAATAATAATATTAACATGTTAATTGTATAATATATGAAGCATTATGTACAGCCTTATAATAAAACACCCTATGACCATATGTATAATATTTGAAACATTATGTACAACCTTATGGTAAAACACTCTCATAACTATATGTACAATATTTGAAGCATTATATACAACCTTATAATAAAACACATTCATTATCATATGTACAAACTTTACAAAATTGTACAATCTTTTACAAAACAGCTCATGACTTTAGTAATTACATTCACTTAATACCTAAAATATATCATTAAACTGTTTCGTTTAAAGAAACGTGTGATTCTACGGGTCATTTTTTTAGTTATACGGAATATATCTTTATGGTATGGCTTTAGATATGATTCTATATATACTCATATACAGTTATACATATATTCGTATATTCTAGCCTAGATGACGGTTTATAGATAGGCGAACCCTATGAAAAGTATGCTCGGATTTACTAACTTTACCAACTACCTTATAACTTAAAAGTAGTTAAGGATTAGTTTTCTTCCTGCCCGTTCACGTTTTTATTTGTATCTTGTTTTTTCCTCTATGTGGTAAAAAAAAAAAAATTTAATTATAAAGTTTTTATTTTTTTGAAAAAAAGTTTAATTATAAAGTTTTTGTTTAACCTAGCTTGAACTTTTATAATAAATGAAATCAAATCTAGATAACGTGATTTTATTACGAGTTTTACTTAGCAGCCAACTGCATTGCCACATAAAATTTTAAGTTCGTGTTTATGGGTTTCTTGTTTCGTAGTTTACTTTTGGTTTCAAAGTTTGTTGCTTTTGTTTGTAATTGGGGTTTGGTTATGTTTCGGTTTATGTTAGATAAGACTCAGTATAGATAGTTTGTATGTTAACCCTTGAAGAACACTGAAGGTGCGTTTCACATTCTTTCGTGCACTTTCTTGAAACCCTTTAAACTTTGCACGTTGCTCGTCAGTCGGGGATGAAAATTCCTTAATAAGAGTAGCTCAATTCGGATAAATACTATCGGCGAGATAATAACTATTTGTGTAGTTATGACCATATACGGTAAATGGTGCGGGTGGAGCATTGTTGTCCTTCATAGAAACAAATAATGATGAACGCTTTAAAACATCAAAGTCATTGTTGGAACATGGAATACCAAAAAACGCCAAAAGCTAAAAAACGCGTGCCATATTCACATATCATACCAAGCAACAACTTCAAGTATGATGAAAACACAAGCAAAACAAGTGCGTCGTTTTTTTATTAAATTATAAAGTACTCGAGTAACGGATTAAGACAGCATTCAGAAATACCTTGTGCGATACGTAGAAATAATTGGTTACACATTCTAAAACATCTTTTAAATTTCTGAGAAGGAAACATAGGCTTCTCGGCAAAGTAGTCATCACATATACGTTGTGCCGCACATTTGCGTTATCTATGAATATAAATTCGGGGTCCTCGTGGGGGTCTCTCACTTGAAACTTCATCAGCTTCTCGATCGGATTCCTCGGCGTACGATTGCATTAAATTAAACAATAGTTCGTCGTCTGATAAATCATCGGCAATAGCTAAAGAGCATCCATGACGAGTAATGTTTTATAAAAAATAAATAGAAGAATTGTAAAAAAGTTAGAGATGAGAGAGTTTAAGTCGAGTGTGATAAAATTTTGTTGAAACTGGTGATATATATATATATATATATATATATATATATATATATATATATATATATATATATATATATATGTGTGTGTGTGTGTGTGTGTGTGTGTGTGTGTGTTTTATTTAAACGGTAATTTGACCGGAAGCCTGGAGCCAGTTGCTGAGCTGCACGTGTCCAACACGCTTGCAAATCGACATGTGTCATTGGCCAGCATGCCGGCCATCCACACCCTCCAACACGCCCCTCTACAGGCGTGTTGCCTCAACGGGCGTTGCAATAGGTCTAAAGAGTATAACATTAATTCGGAATAAAGATCATTTTAAATACGGAGTGATATGATTTTTAAAACGTGCTCTTTATATTTGTTGTTAATACGCAAAACATTATCATCCAATCACTCAAAAATTAATAATTAATTTAAGCAATACTTTATGCATGTTAATGAAGACGGGGTTTGGAAAAATCTTAAATAATATTACGATTATTATCTCCTCTCTTTCATTTTTATTGTCCTATCTAGAAGTGGCACATATTTATTAGAAAAGTAAGATTATCATACTCCTGATTAAAAATATTTCCGAGTGATTAAATTTGAGTCGATAACTTTTCTCAAAACAATAAATTTTATATAAATAAATAAATAAGTTTAAATACAATTAAATCAAGACAAAAATACATATTACTAACTGACCATATGAAAAAAGATACAGAATATTACACATGATAGACAAAGGAGTAAGTACATTAATCTATCCAAACTAACAAGAAACATCGCATTATCTTCTTGTTTGAAATTGTTATCATAATGGAGTGTCAAGTTGTATTAATTCTTATGATTAGGGTTCTAAGCTTGTGACGTTACGTATACGCTATGTATCCATATAAAGACTATGTAATGAGTTAACACCATTTGGTAGTGACCACAACTCCACAATGTGTGCAAATAGAATAGGAGACTTGTCTTTTCTAGTGTCCCATGTTCATGGCTTTACACTTTCAACTCTATTAGTATATTATATTGGTTAAGTTGGTTGGGGACCAAAAGTCTCCTCCCCTCCCCTTCAATTTGTGTGGTCTTTGTACCTTATCTTAAACCATAAGGATGGAGTCTCGTAGTTGAGTCATGATATCTTTATAAAACTTTTAATGATGAATCTAAAATAAAAGATGAAAGGGGTTACAATTTTTTTTTTTTTTTTTTTTTTTTTTTTACCAAAAGTAAGTATATTTGAAAGATATTTTAGTGGTTTAACAATAAACCCACAAATATATGGGGTGCATACTTGAAATTAGTGATATCATGTAGTACAATTTGAAAAGTACTTTGGATGTGTTTGGATGAATAGTTTCTATGAGTTTACGGGAGCTTATGTAGTTTATGAGAGTTTAAACTTATAATTGTACTAAGGGTTAAAGTCACAAATTGGCTATATACTTTCTCAAATGTCCAGATGTCGCCATATACCCATTTGCGACCCACTATCGTCTAAAAACTTTCAAAAAATGTATCAATGTCGACATTTCGTTACCGGTTACCTGTTGAACCGGTAAAGTTAATTATTTAACTTTTTTTTCTTTATTTTATATGTCCCGATGTCGCCCATATACTTTCAGTCGTGTTCCGATGTCGCCCATATACTTTCATTTTCTGTTCCGATGTATCACCGAGTGTCACGACTACTTAGAAGTCATATCATCAATTATTTTCGTTACATGTAAAAAAAAGTATAGTGGCGACATCAGTACATTTTTTGAAAGTTTGTAGACGACAGTGGGACGCCAATATGTATATGGGCGGCATCGAGACATTTGAGAAAGTATATAGCCAATTTGTGACTTTGACCCTTATATTAAACTACACGTAATAAGTTTTGTTTGATAAACATTGAAATGTAAAACTTATAGAAAAAAATAAACTCTAGATTTTAAAGCTCATAAAACTAAGTAGAGCTTATAATAATGTAAAATTGTTAACATACCCTGTCATATCTTTTTGTAATTTATAATTTAGTCAATTTACAACTATAACTATAAGCTCTACATGTCAGCTACTTTACTAAATAATTACAAAAAATAAGCTTCAACCTCTCACTAAAAAAGCTTAAGCTATAAGTTTCAAGCTCCAACTAGTTCAGCCAAACACATTTTTTGTAAAAATATTCCAAACTAGTAGTGTTAAGGAACACAACATGATGTAAGCTAGATTCGCACTTGAACACTTCTCATGTTCAAATCTCAATAGTAGTGTATCTTGAACTTAGCCATGGATAAAGGGTTATAAGACATCCCGATTCAACTGTATACATATGAATAAAAATCATTAACTTTTCAGTATGAAAAAAAGCCTTTATCCATTTATTTTTTAGCTTATCTTCTTATTGTGTGTCTTACACTTACTGACAACCCATACCAAAACAAACTACTCGTAAAACTTAACAAGTGGGTATGTCTACTTGACAATTGTCATTTGTCTTCCACTCAATAACTTAGTTATCACATTTGATTTCTTCATTCAAACATACTTATTAACGGTTGTTGGAAAAAGAAAAACTGCACTAGCTCTCTAGTTTCTAAGGTGATGAATATAGTTCCTATTGAACTAGATATTGAATTTAACTAGTTGTTGAACCCTCGCTTCGCGCTGGAGGTTCGGTTTTCAATGTATTTTATTGCGTTCAGTTTGTAAAATTATTTCGTGGCTAAAGAATGATGGCGTTGAAGTGCAACTCGAGTCGAACTAAAAGGTATAACTCGTGAAAGATTTAAATGTTATTTTAAATTAACAATATATGTCCATCTCCGCGTTTAGCTATGTAATTATCGACTATTGAAAATTTAACGCAAAATCAACGTGTATGAAAAGTACCCCAAATATTTAGCGTTTTTTAAAAAGCGTCCGTTTTGCGTATAGTTAGTGACATTGTGTTCCTAAAATTATTTCGAGTTTAACGATGGTGTCGGAAAAATTTAACTCGTTGCGAGTGAGAAGATATGACCCGTTGAATATTTGAGTGAAGTTTATTTAAGATTTTTTATGAAAATGGTTATTTGACACTTTACCCCCTTGTTTGGGGGGTCGATTTTAATATTTGAAAAAAATGTGAGGGTCTTTGTTGGTGTAGTGAAATTTAATTAGAATATGTAACAGACTGAAACCCGGGCTAGTTGTAAGTGGACTATTTTTGCCCTTAGGGTTTGTGCTTAGTCTTAAGTGCTTTTATTTTATTTATTTTATTATTGTTTTATTATATTTGTGTTGTGACCAGTTTGTGACAAGGGTCCCAGAACAGGTTTGTTTATTTTATTTGGACCACGTTTGGATTACCTAATCTTGTGCGAAAGATTTCAGATAACTGGTAAATACCCGTGTGCGATGGGGTATTGTGTTTTAACACAAATAAAAGCTAGTGACCAGCTCATTTCTTGAGGTTTCCTGAACCTTCCTCTCACTCACACATTCACCTAACCTAAACTTTACCATCTTCATCTCAAACCCTAAATCATTTGATCTCGAATTGAAGCTTGATTTTGGTGTCAAAACGTTCCTTGTGTCATTGTGAATCTAACAAGGTAAAGTTTGTAAGATTTCATGATCAAATCTGTGATTAAAGGGGTTTTTAAGTTAGTTTTTGTTAAAATGGAGTTTTGTGTCAAATTGGTTCAATTTGTTGTTGTTTGTGCATAAAAGTTGTGGGTTTATGTTTCTAAATGTCTAGTGTATAAGATGTAACCAGTTTTGAGGTCAAAAACGTGTCCAAAGTCGAGATTTGGTGATTTTGGGTTGAAACCCGTCACTTTGCTGCTGTTGCAGCTGATGAACTACCTTCGGCCGATGGTCGTTGACCATCGACCGATGGTGAGGGACGATCGGCCGGTGGACAAGACCATCGACCGATGGTGTATGATTTCTGACCAGCTGATGTAATTTTGACGATCGACCGATTGGGGGAGACCATTGACCGATGGTGTGTTGACGATCGGCCGATGGATGGGACCATCGACCGATGGTCTTTGGTAGTGAAAATTTTACTAAGTGTTGAATTATAGCTGTTATGCTGTCCGTGTGTTTTTATGATTTTCAGGATGTAAATTTTGAAAGTGCATAAGTGTTAAGCATGAAAATTTTAGCGGACGCATTTTTTTTTTTACTAAATTGCTATAATTCGCTATCAGTGTGTCTAATCTTGGTGGGAACACTATTCTAACTTGGCTTTTGCTGTTCTGAGGAGATAAGGACAAGGAGGAAGCTCAGAAATAATAACTGAGCAGTTGCTGGTAATTGGTGAGTGGGTCTATCTACGGATAGAGTTTAAGTAGCATATCAGGCTACTGTGGTTGACTCTTTTACCATGCATAGTGTAAAAATTGCCATGTTAGAATAATAATATCGTTTGCCTGATGTTGTATGTGAATTTTGTGTACACTGTGTGAATGGCACCAGTCGGGCCTAGGGAGACTGTGTGACGACCCGGGAATTTCTGGCTAAATTTAAATTTTATCTTTATATGTTTTCGACACGATAAGCAAAGTCTGTAATTTTTAACCTCAAAAGTTTTAGAACTATAGTCATGTAATCAATTACTCTCTGACTAATTCCGATGATTCACGAACCATTGTTTGTAAATAAAATTGTACATATATATATGTAAATATAAATATGTGTAGTAATTTAAAATTATAAAATATAATTTAAACATTGGAATTAGATATGTTAAATAAGATACAAAATAATCAAGTAAAATTTAAAATGAATATATAGACATATGAGATTTATGTATATTATTAAATAATATATATATAGTTAAATGATAAAGATTCAGTAAAAGTTACTATATAATATATTATATGATTATTAAATATTACATAATTAACAATATATTATTAAACAAATTAAATAAGATTTTATTACTTTCATTATTATTATTAATACTAATATTAATATTAATAATTAATATCAGTATTAGTTATACTGTTATAGATAATAGATATAGATAAGAAATCTAATGCAATTAAGTTGTTACCTTTACTAATATTAATATTACTTTCACTACTATAAATCTGATATGTATTATTAGCACTGATATTATTATCATTTACTAAAAGTATCATTTTAATTAAAATTATCAAAATTAGCTTTTTTATTAAGATTACCATATACATTAAAATAGATACTATTACTACTAATATTATTACTATTATTATTATCATTACTATTATCATTCTTGTCAATACTGGTATTATTACAAATAGATATTTTATACAACAATACATTACAATAATATTAATATTACGTATCATTATATGGTTATTATTAAAATGATAATTACTAAATTAAATATATATAAAATGTATCAGTTAATACACAAATATATATTGCTATCATATATAAAACCTTACATATATATGTATAATATAAATAATGATAAATATTAACTATATAAAATATATAAATTAAATATATTAAAATGATCCAAATAACATGAAATATAACAAGTATATTATTAATAATAATATATATAAACTTGCTCGATTACGATTATATGTTTTAATAAATATACAATTGATATAGGTTCGTGAATCCGAGGCCAACCCTGCATTGTTCAATATAGTCATATGTATTTTTACTACAAAATACATTAGGTGAGTTTCATTAATCCCCTTTTAAATGCTTTTGCAATATATATATTTGGGACTGAGAATACATGTGCTGTTTTTATAATTGTTTTACGAAATAGACACAAGTAATTGAAACTACATTATATGGTTGAATGATCGAAACTGAGTATGCCCCTTTTTTAAGTCTGGTAATCTAAGAATTAGGGAACAGACACCCTAATTGACGCGAACTCTAAAGATAGATCTATCGGGCTCAACAAGCCCCATCCAAAGTACCGGATGCTTTAGTACTTCGAAATTTATATCATGTCCGAAGGAGGATCCCGGAATGATGGGGATATTCTTATATGCATATTGTGAATGTCGGTTACCAGGTGTTCAATCCATATGAATGATATTTTTGTCTCTATGCATGGGACGTATGTTTATGAGAAATGGAAATATGAAATCTTGTGGTCTATTAAAATTATGAAATGATTATTTATGATAAACTAATGAACTCACCAACCTTTTGGTTGACAATTGAAAGCATGTTTATTCTCAGGTAAGAAAGAAATCTTCCGCTGTGCATTTGCTCATTTTAGAAACATTACTTGGAGTCATTCATGGCATATTTCAAAAGACGTTGCATTCGAGTCGTCGAGTTCATCAAGATTATTATTAAGTCAATTATAGTTGGATATATTCTGAAATGGTATGCATGCCGTCAATTTTTGTTGTAAAGAAAGAATGTCTTTTAAAATTGAATGCAATGTTTGTAAAATGTGTCATATAGAGGTCAAATACCTCGCGATGTAATCAACTGTTGTGAATCGTTTATAATCTATATGGATTTCGTCCGGATGGATTAGGACAGGTCTTCACAGTTGGTATCAGAGCAGAGGTCTTAGCGAACCAGGTCTGCATTAGTGTGTCTAACTGATAAGTCGTTAGGATGCATTAGTAAGTCTGGACTTCGACCGTGTCTGCATGTCAAAAAGTTTTGCTTATCATTTTGTGTCAAAAATTATCTGCTTATCATTCTTAGTCTAGACACGTCTTGCTGCATTGACTGCATGAATAGTGTATAGACAAAATTCATATCTTAGCGTATCTGACAATTCATATCTTAGCGTATCTGTTACTGTAGACCTTGCCTGATATCTCTCGTAAATTTCTCCTTAATTTAAGGGATCCTGGTACTATATATATCTATGCAAATTATGCATTGAGAATACCATCCAACTATAAATTGCTGTCACTAAACTCTTCATACCAAAAATCTTTCCTGAGATCGCGTAAGATGGCCTCTACGAATCAACCAAGTTCCTCTGACTCCGAAGACAGCGTGACAGGAGCACACCAACCAATCAACTACCGTGATTACTGGAGAAAATGGGGTGGGTTCGCGACATACTCACCCTATGGAAAAGGGAAGAAGGTACTCCATATCATGAATCGAATCTACCACCTAACCTTGGAGTACTTGACCCGCTCACCGGCGAACCCGTTCGCAACACCGTTTATACCCTATTTGCAAGAATTTTTCATCTTGAATCTACCATTAACGGAACTAGAGAAGATATCCGACCACTACCTCACACTGATAATCAACCAGAGTTAGTAGAAGAAGTTAGAGAACTCCGAGCTCGAGTATTAACTTTAGAGAGCACGATATACAATTTTCAAGCACCAGCTGTATCACTAACACCGGTAACATCACCAGCCTCAGCACCAATGGGACCAGTACAACCAACAACCCAAGTTTCAACAATCCATGCCTCAACATCTCATTCTGTACCTCGAGTATAATCATCGTTCTACGAATCGTTCTACATCATTTATCTTCGTTCGACATGGCGATTAGGTAATCTCTAATGTTTTAGAGATTATATATTCTTATTCTAACTGTAAATCAAATGAGTTTAATATCATATTGACTCATTAAATCCATAATTACATCTGAAGAAAATATATATGTATATATGTTTTCATAAAGATTGTAATTAAAATTTTTATTGTACAAACTGTTAATTGTGAAAATATTTTAACGGGTAGGTAATACCCGAGGAATATTTAGATTTCGCATTAATAAGTTACACTGTACATTCTTCGAATCTGATTCAACAGTCATTTACTATCCAACTTGCAACCACAGCTATACGAATCCGTTCATCACAGAATAACCATTTTCATTCAATTTCATATTTGGATTTTGACCTATCAGAATCTGACAAGTGGCATAATGAAGAAAATATTGGACAAAATAAAATTTGTTAGAAACAAACAAATTAACTATGAGAAATTTTGTTAAGAATCCACGCTAACAAAATCCTAGCTAACTGATTACATTTTATTTATCGCAATTTATTTTATCGCAATTTACATTCTCGCAATTTTATTTATCGTCATTAAATTTCTGCTATTTACTTTACGCACTTTATTTATCGTTATTTAATTTTCTGTTATATATTTTACGCACTTTAAATATCGGGACACGTATACAAGGTTTTGACATATCATATCGACGCATCTATATATATTATTTGGAATCACCATAGACACTATATATGCAGTAATGATCGAGTTCTCTATACAGGGTTGAGGTTGATTCTACAATAATATATATAGTTTGAGTTGTGATCGAGTCTGAGACGTATACGGGTCACGACACATATTAATTAATACGAATATTATATATTAAACTATATATGAATTATTGGACTGTCAACTGTGGACTATCGACTGTGGACTAATAACATTGGACAATTAAAATGAATTAAAATATTGATTATAACATATGAAACTAAACAATTCTTCAAGTTGCCACTTGATTTCGTCTTAAACATCATTTGTATCTTCACGATTGCATTCTGCGTTCAAACCTTTCATGATTCTTGAAAACACCTCAATCGAGAGGATGAACCAACCGCACTTCATTTACGGAAGAAAAGATTGATGCATATAGTAATGCACTTGAAAGACTCTCGGAAACTGAGTAAACATTCAATACATAACTGTGCTAATTTCTTTAGTGTTATTATTATCCAAAATAACTTTGCAGTTCTTCTTCAAAATAGCCAAATTTTGTCACAGCTCCAGCAAGACAACTTCGACTTTTCGTACGAAACAACCTTATTATAACGTTGATATATACGCGTGCTCTTTTATTGTTACCAGGAAACCTTTCATATTCCACCATATTACCATCAGCGTTTAATCATCTAAAAATATAATTTTCCTGAAACCACCTCAGATTAATAACCGATGATTCAGATATCATAGCATTAAATGCAGAAGAAACAGAATAATGGTAGATGGTCTAAACGGCCAAAAGTTTGATGATAAAGAAAGGAGTGTTAGGAACGCTCGAAATTGGGTATTGAAAAACAGATTGAGCTACCCATGAAGGAGACCAATGACAAATACAAGGACCAAACCCTATATTCAAAGGATTCAGGTAATTCTGGATCCGTTGAAATCTTTAGAGAATATCTTGCTCCGGAATCATGTTAAAATCTTGCGGAAAATCTTTCTCCATCAACCATCGAACTTAGAAATTCCAAAATATCATCATCAATATCTTCGATATTTCTGAGGATATTTTCATAAATATTCTCGTCCGAAATTATATACCTCTTCGTGCTTCCTGTGTGTCATTATATTGGAAACATTCAATAGAAAAATTTAGTACCGAAAAGCAGATTATGCGAAACTATGAAGAAAGCCGTGGAAAAATCACAAAGAATAAGTTTGACTTCAAAGAATCCAAATGATTCAATGTCTGCTAAAGTCTTTAGTGAATATCATGCTCCTTACTCTAAACCCTTGCGGACAATAGTTTCTATCATCCTCTGATCTTAGATATTCCTAGATATAATCGTATCTTTCATTATAAATATCCTTGATATTTCTGAATATATTTTCATAACTAATCTTATCTGAAATCATTAATCTCTTCGTGCTATCAGTGTTACATCATATAGAAACTGTTAGTTTCTATATTCTGTAAACTTTCGAATTTAAAATATGAATGTTTTTGAAGTTGTGTTGGGAACTGATGCATGCATGAGTTAGTATAATATAATGACACTTGATCAACTTGATTATATTACAGTAAGTCATGCTGAGTTTCTAAATGGAATGTGATGATTCACAGATTACAACGTCATCATGTGCTATGTTACACGACTCTTACGTTCTGTCTAATCTATAAACATATCAAGAACATATTTTTCTTGATAGTTCTATCTTTCCTGGATATTCTGGTAATTTGACGAATCAAGATCGTGCTATTACCATTTCTATCTTAGAACATTAACTATGCTCATTTCGAAATTCATATCTATGAATTCTGGACCATTATTCGCTTGACTTAAAGTCGGGAAGAGAAAACAAAAGTATGAAGCTCCAATACATAGGGGAAAATATAAAGCCCAACAACAACACCGAAATTACAAACCGTGTATGTCGATGTTTATCATAACATAAAGACATGGGAGAATTAAAAACACTATAACCCCAAGGGCGAAGTAGAAGAAAGCAGATTCCTCGGGTGAAAGTTGGAAAAGGAGTATGATTGTTGCGATAGAAAGGATAATGACAAGGATCGAAACTGGATTAAGCACTTTCAGAATCTTTTGGATGTATGAAACAAGAAGGAAAGTATAGGAATGGTGAAAATAATGGAACGGGAGAGTTTAATTTATAATGAAAATATCAGACAGAGTAATCGAAGCAGATCATCGTATTTAATTAGAGAGATCTTAATTTCCTTATTCGCCGAAGAATCAGATCTTATAGATTTCCAAGATTTTCTTTTAAATCCCTTGAATTCCGGAATTCAACCCAGGCAACGTCAAAAGTTAAAACAAAACTTCATTTATTCATTTCACTTTATTGTGATAGCTTCATTCGTGCTCTTCGAATAATCGAATTATTTTTTCTGTATTAATCAATAATGATAAAACTCTATTTATCAACTCATATGCGTCATGAAAACATTTTTATTGTTAACCATGACGACCATACTCAAATTTCGGGACAAAATTTCTTTAACGGGTAGGTACTGTGATGACCCGGGAATTTCTGACTAAATTTAAACTTTATCTTTATATGTTTCCGACACGATAAGCAAAGTCTGTAATTTTTAACCTCAAAAGTTTTGGAACTATAGTCACGTAATCAATTACTCTCTGACTAATTCCGATGATTCACGAACCATTGTTTGTAAATAAAATTGTACATATATATATGTAAATATAAATATGTGTAGTAATTTAAAATTATAAAATATAATTTAAACATTGGAATTAGATATGTTAAATAAGATACAAAATAATTAAGTAAAATTTAAAATGAATATATAGACATATGAGATTTATGTATATTATTAAATAATATATATATAGTTAAATGATAAAGATTCAGTAAAAGTTACTATATAATATATTATATGATTATTAAATATTACATAATTAACAATATATTATTAAACAAATTAAATAAGATTTTATTACTTTCATTATTATTATTAATACT
This sequence comes from Rutidosis leptorrhynchoides, assembly GCF_046630445.1. Lineage (NCBI taxonomy): Eukaryota > Viridiplantae > Streptophyta > Magnoliopsida > Asterales > Asteraceae > Rutidosis > Rutidosis leptorrhynchoides. Next base: position 47,108,017 of record NC_092335.1, on the reverse strand, counting down.
AATATTAATATTAATAATTAATACCAGTATTAGTTATACTGTTATAGATAATAGATATAGATAAGAAATCTAATGCAATTAAGTTGTTACCTTTACTAATATTAATATTACTTTCACTACTATTATTAGAATATGTAGTTAATATTAATAACAAAGTTATTATTAATATTTTGTATATTACATAAATATGAAATTGATACAACTGAATTGTTACATAACTACTATTAATATTAGTGTTATTAGTATTGTTGTTATCATTATTCATATCATAATTAGTAGTAAGATTATAATTTTAATTACTATAAATGGTTATGTATTATTATTATCTTTATTAAGATTATTAATATCATTAGTATTATAACTATTAATAAAATTTTAATTTTAGTATTTATGATTAATATTAGTATTATTATTGGATATTATTATTACCATTACCATTAATAATTAGTATTATTATTATTATAAATTATTATTGATATCATTTTTAGTATTATTTGATAATATTAACATCATTATTATTATTACTATTATTATTATTATTAATTCAATTATTAATAGGATTTTAATTAATTATAATTACTAATAATTAATATATTAATATACATTATATTATAGAACGTACTCATTTGGAATTATCAGTAGCTCTCAATCTGTAGCATTATCTTGTTTCTGTCCCCTATTGTGATTCAATCAATAGAAAACATCCAAACTCAGTAGATAACGTAATCTGCTTTTATATATTTTTTCTTATTTAATTCCTGTTATATTTGTACTGGCTGTCGACTGATTCCATTATAAGATCGACTAATTCATTGTAATATTGGATCCATTCGAACTACCTTCCATTTCCAATATCAATTTCAACAACCCAATACTGTTAAATTAGTTAAATTAATATATATTTTTTAAACAGACTGCAAAACCCGTTCTTCCACTTTTGAGCCAAATCACGATTCTGTGTCGCATTTAAAAATTTATAAATGGAGGATTGTTAGAAATCCTTCATTTAATCTATATATAAAGTTTCAGTTCTTAATTCATAAAATCAAAGTCGAATTTCGAAGTCAAAGATATATTTTCAAAAGTCAAAATAATAGTTCTTCTCAAAATTCATTTTTAATTCGATGTTTCAGATTCAATTAGGTACACAGATAGTTTCTAAAGGGGTTTTGCAACCTATTTCATGAAGTAAGTTTTTGTTAAAACGATCTCTAATTAAAAATCAAGATTTTTTTTTTCCTGTATGCGTCGAGACTGCAGTAGCAGTTTTTATTTTTATTTTTTATTTTTTTTCTCGTTTTCCTTTTAATGCTAACATATGACATCTGATTTCTATTATTTACAAATGTTTTAAAATATCTTAATTGGGACAATTTAAAACTGTCTTGGCCGATTTATATGTTTGAAGAGAAGATGAAAGGGAAACAGAAGTTAATAGATTAAATAATATTTAGAAGAGTTATAATCAGTAAAAATCGAATGGATCAGTTGGTTAAGGTTGTTTGTGTGTATCCGAGAGGTCTCGGGTTCGAGTCCGGGCAAGGGCAATTATATTCTTTTTGGAACCTATTCTTGTGAGGTAGTAGTCTTTTATTGTTATTGTTATTACTTCATTATTATTATAATAATAATTATTATTATCATTATTATTATTATTATTGTTATCATTATTATTGATTATGGTTATTATTAAGATAAGTGTTATTAGTTCCTAAGAATTAAAGTATAATTATTATTATTATCATTTATCTAATTAATAGTATTATCATTATTATTATTACTAATATTATCATTAAGTATTATTATTATTATTATCACTATATTATTATTATTACTAGTATTAGTATTAGTATTATTATTATTATTATTAATATTATTATGATTATTATTGTAATATTATGATTATCGTCATTAAGATGATTATGAACATATTAACAACATTCATGTTACAAAATTAATAATAAAAGTGATACGATAAAAATTATGAAAAATGGTCATAATTATTTGAATATAGTTACAATTATGAATACGATTACAAATTTAAGTTATAGAAACTGTAGTCATAAGTTTAGAAATTATAAGAAACTTAGGATAAATCTGATATGTATTATTAGCACTGATATTATTATCATTTACTAAAAGTATCATTTTAATTAAAATTATCAAAATTAGCATTTTTATTAAGATTACCATATACATTAAAATAGATACTATTACTACTAATATTTATTACTATTATTATTATCATTACTATTATCATTCTTGTCAATACTGGTATTATTACAAATAGATATTTTATACAACAATACATTACAATAATATTAATATTACGTATCATTATATGGTTATTATTAAAATGATAATTACTAAATTATATATGTAAAATGTATCAGTTAATACACAAATATATATCGTTATCATATATAAAACCTTACATATATATGTATAATATAAATAATGATAAATATTAACTATATAAAATATATAAATTAAATATATTAAAATGATCCAAATAACATGAAATATAACAAGTATATTATTAATAATAATATATATAAACTTGCTCGATTACGATTATATATTTTAATAAATATACAATTGATATAGGTTCGTGAATCCGAGGCCAACCCTGCATTGTTCAATATAGTCATATGTATTTTTACTACAAAATACATTAGGTGAGTTTCATTAATCCCCCTTTAAATGCTTTTGCAATATATATATTTGGGACTGAGAATACATGCGCTGTTTTTATAACTGTTTTACGAAATAGACACAAGTAATTGAAACTACATTATATGGTTGAATGATCGAAACTGAGTATGCCCCTTTTTATTAAGTCTGGTAATCTAAAAATTAGGGAACAGACACCCTAATTGACGCGAACTCTAAAGATAGATCTATCGGGCCCAACAAGCCCCATCCAAAGTACCGGATGCTTTAGTACTTCGAAATTTATATCATGTCCGAAGGAGGATCCCGGAATGATGGGGATATTCTTATATGCATATTGTGTATGTCGGTTACCAGGTGTTCAATCCATATGAATGATATTTTTGTCTCTATGCATGGGACGTATGTTTATGAGAAATGGAAATATGAAATCTTGTGGTCTATTAAAATTATGAAATGATTATTTATGATAAACTAATGAACTCACCAACCTTTTGGTTGACAATTGAAAGCATGTTTATTCTCAGGTATGAAAGAAATCTTCCGCTGTGCATTTGCTCATTTTAGAAACATTACTTGGAGTCATTCATGGCATATTTCAAAAGACGTTGCATTCGAGTCGTCGAGTTCATCAAGATTATTATTAAGTCAATTATAGTTGGATATATTCTGAAATGGTATGCATGCCGTCAATTTTCGTTGTAAAGAAAGAATGTCTTTTAAAATTGAATGCAATGTTTGTAAAATGTGTCATATAGAGGTCAAATACCTCGCGATGTAATCAACTGTTGTGAATCGTTTATAATCGATATGGATTTCGTCCAGATGGATTAGGACGGGTCTTCACAGACTGGGGACTCGAGACCGTGCCTAGGAGAGGTGAAACGTCCGCGACTAATCCTCCCGGACGAAATCTTCAACAGTTGGTCCCATTGCGATGATCGACTCCAAGTAATACCCTTAATTTGAGCTAATACACAGCGGAAGACTTAATTCATACCTGAGAATAACATGCTTTAAAATGTCAACATAATGTTGGTGAGATATATAGGTTTGATGCTAGCAGCGTTATAACAATGGACCACAAGATTTCATATTTATAAACATAATACACTCGCAAGTGTATGAAAAGCATTCCAAGCAGTGGGCACCCGGTAACTAGCCTTAACAAGAGTGTGTACCCCTGAGTTATAATAATATGTGCACCGAATCAAGTGCGTTCCGTTAACCTCGAAGTACTAAACACCCGTTCTTCTAGTTTACTAGAACAACATCTGGGTGGGGGTGTAAAACCCGATAGATCTATCTTTAGGATTCGCGCCTACCAGTTCATAAACCAATAGTTAAAGTTACCAAGCTAGGGGATTTTTGATTCAAACCCATGTAGAACGTAATTTTAGTCACTTGTGTCCATAACGTAAATCATTTATAAAAATAGCGCATGTATTCTCAGCCCAAAAATATTTAAAGTTTAAAAGGGATCTATATACTCACCTAATGTATTTTGTAGTAAAAATACATATAACATCATTGATCAAGTATAGGGTTGGCCTCGGATTCACGAACCTATATCATTATATATATAGATTAACACATATAATTGTAATCGAACAATTTATATATTATTAGTGATCTAAATGTTATTTTTGTATGTTTTTGTTAATAACCTATTTATATATATATGTATATATTTTATTTTAAATGAAATTTTATTATAATAATATAGTTAGATTATGTAATAATATTTACTTGTTTTAATATTAACAAAAATGATACTTGATAATAATTTTAATAGTACAAATGATAATTTTAATAATAATAGAAATGGAAATAAAAGAAAAATTTATACTTTATTAATAATGATAATTTTAATACTAATAATTAAACTTATAAAAAAAAATTATAATGCTACATATGTTATTAATAAATAAAACGATAATAATAATAATAATAATGAAAATGGTATTATAATTAATAATAAATATTAAACTACCTTAAATTGCTAAAAAGAGAGTAAACTGCCTGGGCCGGGACTTGAACCCCCGATCCCTCGAAGCCTAACATCACCACTTAACCACTAGACCACGTCTGTCTTTCTTATTTATATTGCAAACCAGACGTATATATCCCGTTTCTGTTGTGTAACCAGGTTCTCGGCCCAAACCAACCTTAAACAGGCCTCGGCCCAAATACACTCTATTTATTAAAACACAAACCGACGCCACACTGTTTGATCAGTTTTCGATCAGGAATCCAAGGTGAACTTATTTAATCATTGATTGCTTAAAGTGATCCTATTGATATTTCACCGAATCCTTTATATTCCCTTTAATTATTTCTTCTTCTCCTTCACTAGTTATTTTCCCTATTAAATGTCTTTAACCTTGCTGTAATTCTATCAGCGTCACTTAACAGATACAGGAGTGTAGCAACAGCAGTAAAACAGATAGTGGTTGCGTTTGTGGGTTAACCGAACAAAGATAAAAAAAAAAAAAAAAAAAAAAAAAATAATAATATAGTAGAAGTAGTAGCGGTTTGTAGGTTTTCAAGGTGGTGATAAAAGAGGCTGCAAAGGTAGCGACACAGTAGCAGGAACGAGCTGTAACAGGTGGTGTTTGGCAGTGGTGGTTGTTCCGGTTACATGGGTTGTAACCAACGAGCAAATAGTAATGGAAAAGAAAGGGTATTCAATGGATTAGCAATGGAAACCCAAATGATTTGAAGGTGATGGCTATAGTTGATGAAACAGAAACGATAATATGTAGTAGCAGATGATGATAGCTATGATTTAAGAGAGGTGGTTGACGGTTGTGGTGTTGGCTTCGGTTTGAATCAGTCGAGCAGAAAAAGAGTGAAGCAGCAGTTTTAATGTGGTCTTGGGGTGGTTCGTAGGGTTTGGAGTTTTATTGATGGACAGGAAAACAAAAAAAATAAAGTTGAAGTGAAAACGAAGGGTGTTCGGGTTTGTTGTGGTTTTACAAAGGATAACAAGATAATGGGTGATCTCCAATGGTGATATGAGGAAGAAGAAATAAATGGATCGTTTAAGTAAAGTGGTCAAGTGATTTGACAGAAGATGCTTGTTCATAAACAACCAAATAAGAAAATTTAAAAGCAGTTATAAATTAAATTGATTTGTACGAATGATGTCGATGTTTAATAAATTCTGAGGTATTGACAAAGTTAGGCACAAATTGGTATTGTTTTAAAACCGAGTGAACGCCTTAATTTACGGATGGATTATAAATATAAATATATATATTAATAAAAGAATTCTATTAATTTTAATAATAATAGCTATTAATAATAATATTAATAATTATTAATAATAATAATATTAATAATGATAATAGTTTATAATAATAAAAATTCTTAATAATAATATCTAATAACAATTACCAAAAATGCTAATATTAATATTAATATACATACTAATAATGATGAGTATAATAATAATTACATGTCAATTATGTTATAATTTGTAGCTCTATATATATATATATATTTACAAACAAATGTTCGTGAATCGTCAGGCTTGGTCAAAGGGTAATTGGTTATCCGAATATAGATTTCAAACTTTCTAGACTCAACAATACAGATTTTGCTTATCGTGTTGGAAACATATAAAGTTTAAGGTTTAAATTTGGTCGGAAATTTCCGGGTCGTTACAGTATCCACCCGTTAAAATAATTTCGTCCTCGAAATTTGGTAGAGGTCGTCATGGATAACAATAAGGATGTTTTCATGATGAATATGAGGTGATAATGGAGTTTTATCATTATTGAGGAATATTGATAAAACGATTCGATTATGTGTAGCGTACGAGTGAAGCTATCACAAGAGAGTGAAATGAATAAATAAATATATTCGTTTCAACCAATGACGTAGTTACTGTTGATTTCCGGGATTTAAGGGATTTAAAGAAAATCTTACGTAATAAGATTTGGTTCTTCGGCGATTTAGAAAATCAAAATCTTCTTTAATTAATGCAATAATCTGTTTCTGATTTCTCTGTCGGATATATTGCTATAAATCCACCCCCTTCGTTTTCCTTATTCTCCACACCTTTTATTCTTTCTTCCTCTACTCATTCTTAATATGTTCCATCCAATCCTGATTCTTATTATACTTCTAACCTTCATATCTTTCATTCTTCTTTTTCATTTGCCGCCAGAAGAATCTATTCACTTTTATGATTTTCTTGGAATTATAATGTTTCTTACTCTCCCGTGTCTTTACGTTGCAATACGTATTGATATACACGGTTTGTAGTTTCTGGGTGATTATTGGGTTTTATATCTTCCCTTATACTTCGATGTCCTTGCTTTTGTTTTCTATAATCATTATCATCCACAGTTAATACTCTCTTCCATTTACTGCGATTTATACCCCAATTTCTATTTCGGAGCTTCATTCTTTTTCTTTTCCTCCTTTTCAACTAAGCATCTTTTGTAATGGTTCGAATTTTGTAAGTATGAAATTTGGAATGAACATAGCTAATGCTTTTAGAAGGAAATGGTAATGACACGATTTTGATTTGTCAAATTACCAGTATACCTTGGAGAAGACCGGATCATCAAGAAAATATTTTCTTGATATGTTTAGAGATTGGATAGAATGTAAGAGCCGTGTAACATGGCATATGATGATGGTACTGTAAATCATCACATTTCATTAGAAACTCAACATGACTTACTGTAATATAATGAAGTTGATCAAGTTTCATTATATTATACTAATTCATGCATCAGTTCCCAACACTGCTTCAGAACATTCCTATTTTAAACTCGAAGGATTTAGAACCTAACACAGTTTCCTTTATATTGTAACGCAGATATTACGGAGAGATAAATGATTTCAGATAAGGATAGCTGTGAAAATATCTTCAGAAATATTGAGGATATTTATAATGAAAGATATGATAATATCTTGGAATTTCTAATGTCGAAGGATGATAATGAAGATTGACCCGTAAGGGTTTAGATTCAGAAGCAAGGTGTTTGCTACAGAATCGTCATAATTCTTTATGTACAAGTTTAGTCCTTGTAACTTGTTCAGAGTCTCCTTTACGGTTTGCTCAATCCGGTTTTTAATATCAAATTTTCTATCGAACGTTCCTAACACTTCCTTCTTTTATCATCAACTTTTGGTCATTAAGACCACCTACAACATGCTGCTTTGTCAGCAATTTTCAAAGTTTTCGGATCTGGGTCATCGGTTATTAGACCAAGATGGTTTCAGGAGAATTGTATTTTTAGATGATTAAACGCTGATGGTAGTATGATGGGATATAAAAGGTTCTCCGGTAACGATGGCGAAAGAACAACGTATATATATCGAGGTTATACTAAGAGTAATCTTACTGAGAAGTCGAAGTGGAGCTGTGACAAAAATCAGTTTCTTGAAAAGGAATTGTGAGGTTGTTTTTGCTATTAGATGATAAGGAATTCGACGCGGATACGTTTTAACTATAATTTTGGTTTCGAAAGTTTTTCAGGTGCATAATGTATGCATAAATCTTTCTTCCGTAGACGAGGTGCGGCTGGTTCAACTTCTCGATCGAAGTGTTTTCAAGAATCATGAAAAATTTGAATACGCATTGTAATTGTCGAGATACAAATGAGGTTTAAGATGAAATCAAGTGGCAAGCTTGAAGAATTATTTAGTTTCATATGTTATAGTCAATATTTTAATTTAATTCATTCTAATTGTCCAAAGTTAGCAGTCCAATAGTCCGATGGTTCAATGATTCATATATAATTTAATATATAATATTCGAATTAAATAATGCGTATCGTGACTCGTGTACCGGTCTCGGTGTCGATCACAACTCAAAGTATATATATATTTTGGAATCAACTCCGACCCTGTATAGCCAACTCCTACCTTCACATATAGAGTGTCTACGGTTGTTCCGAAATATATATAGATGGGTCGATATGATAAGTCGAAACCTTGCATACGTGTCCCGTTATTTAAAGTGCGTAAAAATAAATAACAGAAATTAAATGAAGATGAATAAAATTGCGAGAATGTAAATTGCGATAAATTAAATGTTAATCAGTTAGCTGGGAACAGTTAGCCGGAACAGTTAGCGTGGATTCCTAACAATATTTCAATTTAGTTAATTCGTCTGTTTCTAACAAGTTTTATTTCGTCCAATATTTTCTTCTTTATGCCACTTGTTGGATTTTGATAGATCAAAATCTGAATATGAAATTTGAATGGAAATGGTTATTCTGGGGTGAGCGGATACGTATATCGGTAGTTGTAAGGAGGATAGTAAATGATTGTTGAATCAGATTCGAAGAATGTACAGTGTAACTTTATAATGTGAAATCTAAATATTTCTCGGGTACTACCCACCCGTTAAAATATTTTCATCATTAACATTTTGTACAAAAGAATTTTTAATTACAATCTTTATGAAAATATACTTGCATATATATTTTCATCGGATGTAATCATGGATTTAATGAGTCAAAAACTCATCTGATTTACCGTTAATACTAGATTACATAATCTCTAAAACTTTAGAAATTACATATTTACCATGTCGAACGAGGAAAAATGAGGTAGAATGATACGTAAAGCGAAGATAATCGATGTAGAACGATACGTAGAACGATATGTAGAACGAGGATTATTTTTGAAGTTTATGACGCGGTTGTGGTTGTTGGGGGTGGAAATGCTACGATTGGTGTTGATAATGATGATGCCGTTGATGCTGCTGGTGTTTGTAACCTTCGTACCATGTTCTCCAAAGCCGTCACACGAGCGCGAAGTTCATTGACTTCTTCCATTATACCGGGATAATTGGCGGTTGGAACGAGTGAATGAACAAGATCCGAAATATGAGATATTATGTAATCGTAACGAGATACTCTAGAAATGAGATAGAAAATGGTTTCTCGAACAAGTTCGCCGGTAAGTGCTTCAGGTTCATCACCAAGAGGGCAATTTGGTGGATGAAGGGATCTTCGATGTGGAATAATCTTCGGATCAAATGATATTCTAGCTATATAGAATATCTATATAATACTAAAGATTTTGTAGACTACAGAGGAAACTACGGCATTTGTCAGGCAAGTCTACAGATGCGCTAAAATATGAATTTTTGTCTATACACTATCGATGCACTAAATGCAGTAAGACGTGTCTAGACTTAAGAATACTAAGCAGGCAATTCCTAAGGATAATAAGCAGATGATTTCCGACTAAATATGATAAGCAAAACTTTTGACATATAGACACGGTCAAAGTCCAGACTCATTAATGTATTCTAACAACTACTAGTCAGACACACTAATGCAAGACCTGGTTCACTAAGACCAACGCTCTGATACCAACTGAAACGTCCGCGACTAATCCTCCCGGACGAAATCTTCAACAGTTGGTCCCATTGCGATGATCGACTCCAAGTAATACCCTTAATTTGAGCTAATACACAGCGGAAGACTTAATTCATACCTGAGAATAACATGCTTTAAAATGTCAACATAATGTTGGTGAGATATATAGGTTTGATGCTAGCAGCGTTATAACAATGGACCACAAGATTTCATATTTATAAACATAATACACTCGCAAGTGTATGAAAAGCATTCCAAGCAGTGGGCACCCGGTAACTAGCCTTAACAAGAGTGTGTACCCCTGAGTTATAATAATATGTGCACCGAATCAAGTGCGTTCCGTTAACCTCGAAGTACTAAACACCCGTTCTTCTAGTTTACTAGAACAACATCTGGGTGGGGGTGTAAAACCCGATAGATCTATCTTTAGGATTCGCGCCTACCAGTTCATAAACCAATAGTTAAAGTTACCAAGCTAGGGGATTTTTGATTCAAACCCATGTAGAACGTAATTTTAGTCACTTGTGTCCATAACGTAAATCATTTATAAAAATAGCGCATGTATTCTCAGCCCAAAAATATTTAAAGTTTAAAAGGGATCTATATACTCACCTAATGTATTTTGTAGTAAAAATACATATAACATCATTGATCAAGTATAGGGTTGGCCTCGGATTCACGAACCTATATCATTATATATATAGATTAACACATATAATTGTAATCGAACAATTTATATATTATTAGTGATCTAAATGTTATTTTTGTATGTTTTTGTTAATAACCTATTTATATATATATGTATATATTTTATTTTAAATGAAATTTTATTATAATAATATAGTTAGATTATGTAATAATATTTACTTGTTTTAATATTAACAAAAATGATACTTGATAATAATTTTAATAGTACAAATGATAATTTTAATAATAATAGAAATGGAAATAAAAGAAAAATTTATACTTTATTAATAATGATAATTTTAATACTAATAATTAAACTTATAAAAAAAAAATTATAATGCTACATATGTTATTAATAAATAAAACGATAATAATAATAATAATAATGAAAATGGTATTATAATTAATAATAAATATTAAACTACCTTAAATTGCTAAAAAGAGAGTAAACTGCCTGGGCCGGGACTTGAACCCCCGATCCCTCGAAGCCTAACATCACCACTTAACCACTAGACCACGTCTGTCTTTCATATTTATATTGCAAACCAGACGTATATATCCCGTTTCTGTTGTGTAACCAGGTTCTCGGCCCAAACCAACCTTAAACAGGCCTCGGCCCAAATACACTCTATTTATTAAAACACAAACCGACGCCACACTGTTTGATCAGTTTTCGATTAGGAATCCAAGGTGAACTTATTTAATCATTGATTGCTTAAAGTGATCCTATTGATATTTCACCGAATCCTTTATATTCCCTTTAATTATTTCTTCTTCTCCTTCACTAGTTATTTTCCCTATTAAATGTCTTTAACCTTGCTGTAATTCTATCAGCGTCACTTAACAGATACAGGAGTGTAGCAACAGCAGTAAAACAGATAGTGGTTGCGTTTGTGGGTTAACCGAACAAAGATAAAAAAAAAAAAAAAAAAAAAAAAATAATAATATAGTAGAAGTAGTAGCGGTTTGTAGGTTTTCAAGGTGGTGATAAAAGAGGCTGCAAAGGTAGCGACACAGTAGCAGGAACGAGCTGTAACAGGTGGTGTTTGGCAGTGGTGGTTGTTCCGGTTACATGGGTTGTAACCAACGAGCAAATAGTAATGGAAAAGAAAGGGTATTCAATGGATTAGCAATGGAAACCCAAATGATTTGAAGGTGATGGCTATAGTTGATGAAACAGAAACGATAATATGTAGTAGCAGATGATGATAGCTATGATTTAAGAGAGGTGGTTGACGGTTGTGGTGTTGGCTTCGGTTTGAATCAGTCGAGCAGAAAAAGAGTGAAGCAGCAGTTTTAATGTGGTCTTGGGGTGGTTCGTAGGGTTTGGAGTTTTATTGATGGACAGGAAAACAAAAAAAATAAAGTTGAAGTGAAAACGAAGGGTGTTCGGGTTTGTTGTGGTTTTACAAAGGATAACAAGATAATGGGTGATCTCCAATGGTGATATGAGGAAGAAGAAATAAATGGATCGTTTAAGTAAAGTGGTCAAGTGATTTGACAGAAGATGCTTGTTCATAAACAACCAAATAAGAAAATTTAAAAGCAGTTATAAATTAAATTGATTTGTACGAATGATGTCGATGTTTAATAAATTCTGAGGTATTGACAAAGTTAGGCACAAATTGGTATTGTTTTAAAACCGAGTGAACGCCTTAATTTACGGATGGATTATAAATATAAATATATATATTAATAAAAGAATTCTATTAATTTTAATAATAATAGCTATTAATAATAATATTAATAATTATTAATAATAATAATATTAATAATGATAATAGTTTATAATAATAAAAATTCTTAATAATAATATCTAATAACAATTACCAAAAATGCTAATATTAATATTAATATACATACTAATAATGATGAGTATAATAATAATTACATGTCAATTATGTTATAATTTGTAGCTCTATATATATATATATATTTACAAACAAATGTTCGTGAATCGTCAGGCTTGGTCAAAGGGTAATTGGTTATCCGAATATAGATTTCAAACTTTCTAGACTCAACAATACAGATTTTGCTTATCGTGTTGGAAACATATAAAGTTTAAGGTTTAAATTTGGTCGGAAATTTCCGGGTCGTTACAAGAGGTTAGAGTCCGTATGAGGTCAACCATGCCTAGGGGAGGTTGGGTCCATAGGCTACTGATTGTGAAGTATAGTGTGAATGATGCACCCCCTGCATCTGGATAACTATACTGTGAATTGAGTAGCAGGGACTATCGATAGACTCAGGCCCGATCAGCTGGGAGTCGTGTGCTCGTACAAGTCGCCGATCCTCGTATTGTCTTATTGTATGCTAGTTGGTAGTCAGCAAGTGTTGTTGTTAGTATATAGTTTGTGTGTGGCTTAAGCTATATCTGTTAGATAGATTCCATTCACTTAGCGGTGCGCTAATCCCCCACATGTTTCCCCCTTTGCAGGTTTAGGTACTGCTAGTCGGGATGGGTATGGATGCAGAAGACATGTTTGACAACCCTACTCTGATGTGGACTTTTGTTTAAATAATGTTTTGTAATAACGTAACACTGTTGTGTAAGCTTAAACTTAATTATACGGTTTAATGTAATGACGTGACTTAGATTGTGTTTATTATTAAAGTCTTCCGCTGTGTATTAAAAAAAAAATGGCCGGTGTTACAGAATATTTTAAAAAAATGAAAGGGCGAAAATATCCCTAGTTACAATTCACCATTTTTGTCTATTAGATAATATAGTAATTATTCCAGTAGTAAAATATGATTTCAGTGGTTAACAATAAAAAAAAAAATCTGAATAAGATTATGACTAGCATATTACTATTTCAATTTGAATGTGTTTTCTTAAACGTGCAGGTAGATGCGTCTATTGGCTTCAAAAAATAACATTTCCTCTTCTGGATCAAAACTAATGTATTGTAAAAATATTTCACCAGGGCGGATTTGAGACCGTGCAACACGTACGCTCGCACATGGTCCATAGTTCAAAAGGGCCTATAGTGTTAGTACTTAACCAAACTTTTTAGTATTTATTGAACTTATTTATACATATATTTAAAACTTTTGTATACAAAAAAGCCTATTATTTGCTAATTGAACGTGACCCCTATGAAAAATTAGAATTGACGGGACGGCCCTGTATTTCACCCTAGTCATTAAGCATGTAATATGGGTTCCACACTAGTACAAAAAACAGAGCCGTCTCAACAATTTACTAGGCCATGAGCGAAAATAAAATGAGCCGTCATACACGTTTAATTTTTTAACACACGTAAAAAGGTAATACTAAAATTAATTTATTTTATACTTACGATGTATTTAACAACTTAAATTATAGTATTACAATTTTAATTGACAAATTTTTATTTAATTTAATCGACTATTTTGAGAAAAACTATATATATATATATATATATATATATATATATATATATATATATATATATATATATATATATATATATATCCCTTCTCCCTACTTATTAAAAGAGGAGCTAAATAGTGAAATACTTTTTCAATCTGAGTGCTCAAATCAAATCCTAACCATTAGATTAAAAAGTAAACACAATGATCTAACCATTAATTCAAAATCCGAAATTATATTACTAATAAAATTTAGAAATCTTAATTCAATGTCTAATGTACCCTTAAAACATATTAGTATTACAATTTTGATTAAATAAATTTAGTCAATCCACACAAAATAGGGCAGTTACGATTTGAATTGAATGACTTAAATTGATTGTATCAATGTATAAATTCATTTATATTGATTCTATATATATAATAACCTAATAAATTGATTGCATTTAATAAAATGAAATATAAAATCATAGCTATAAAATTTATAAAATAACAATATCCTTTATTTAAAAAAAAATATCCTTACGTGTTTAAAAACTTTTTATATGATAATTTATTACTTTCATTTTTAACAAATCTGTTATAAATGAATATGCATTTTTTAATATATGGAACATAATATACATAAAATTTAATTTATATTACCGTATCTTTAAAAAAAAAAAAAACAAATTATATCCTTATGTGCTTACAACTTTTTTACATGCTAATTTATTTTAACATTTTTAACAAATATACTATAAATAAAAATCTCACAGCCAAAAAAAAAAAAAAAAAAAAGAAAACAAAAAAGGATGAGGTATACGCATCATCATCATCATCATCATCATCATCATCATCATCATCATCATCATCATCATCATCATCATCAATCCTTAATTTCGTTTTTCATCCACGACACTCCCATCAAATATTTGCTTAATTCATTAGTTAAATGGCTCAAATCAAGTAATTTTTCAATAGAAATTGAGAAGAGTTTGACCTAATTCTATTCTTAGCTTAAAAACCGCATGACTGGTAATATAATTCCCTAAAAACACTCCAAATTTGCATAACAGATTGAGATCAATTTCAATCCATTCTTATCTCAAACGATTTCAGATGCGTTTCTTTATCACTGAAATTTGAATTTCGAAATCAACATTGATGGACTATAAAAAGAGAGCAATTCTCATTCATTTCACCATTCTTATCACAACAACCAAGTAAAAGTTTTCTTTGTTTTTTATCATTCAAACATATGGCTGCCAACTACGAATTCGTACCTTTGAATTTGTTGAATGATCAATTAAAAAATACTTCATTTCGAGTCAAACTCTTTTCTGTCTGGAACAGAACCTACTGTAGCAGCCCCAACGTTGTAGCATCTATTGAGATGGTATTGTTTCAGATGCATTCATTGATGCTTTAAATTTTGTTTTATTAATGTATTACCAATTGTTAATTGCTAATAATATGTTACAGTCACGGATATATTTGATCATGTATTACTATTTATGACATGTTAATATGTACGTAATATTAATATTAATGTATAGCCTATTGCTAATTGCTAATAATATGTTATAGTCGCATGTTAATATGCAGGTCAGTTGAAGTTATGTACATAAAAATATATATTACATACCGACAAATTGTTGACTCATAAACACATCAATCAATATATATTACATACCGACAAATTGTTGACTCATAAACACATCAATATCTCATATACTACTAATCCATATACCAAATGGAGTCATTTATTTTCAAAGATGTAAAATTTATGACAAAAATGAGCTCATATATTCACATTATACTCTAGAATTTTGTACTTTTAAATCAAATACCATTATTATGATAATCGAAATTTAAATTATGATTTTGATTTCCAAAAAAATAACTTGGATCACCACATGAGATATCTTATTAGATGCTCAAAACTAACTATGTAAGTTCATCCACCTTTGATAACAAACGTGTAGGTGAAAAGCTTTGTCGTATTAGGTTGAAATGATTTGTGATAATGATGGTTGGTTCGGGTTTTATTGTCAACAATGCAACAAGAAGGTGTGTATTGTTTGGATCAGGAAAAGCCTCTTTACTTCTACAACAGATGTAATAAAAGTGTTTCCAATTGTAGGGTGCTTTTCAATGACGATTAGTAAAAGTCACGGACAATCTTTGTCTAATGTTGGTTTATATCTTCGTAAACCTGTTTTCACACATGGGCATATGTTTTAACATCAATTTAACGATGGAAATAAATGTTCACACGAATTGTAGAATTGCAGGTATAACTATTACGAAAATTAATGACTTCACAAGTTGATCAATGATTCAAAGTAACAACATTTTTATAAATATGGTTCAGATATTGTTATTTGTTATTGTTATTAAAACAAATGCTGGAGCTATAGTTACACGACAATTAGATAGCTTATCCACTTGAAACGTATCAACAACAACAACAACAACAAAACCCAATACCACATGAGTGGTGTATGGGGGAGGTGATATGTAGACAATCCTTCCCCTATCCGAGAATAAAGACAAGCCATTTCTCCACCCAGAGTGAAACACTCTCAAAAGTAGAGAAAGTCATCCCTCTCTTTATTCAACGGATAAAGAGATTGCTTCCGAGAGGACCTCTGGCCTTTAAGTAGGAAAAAGTTTAAAAAAAAAAATACTAAAACAAAAATAATAATAGACGCCATGAAAATGGTAGAATCAAATTTCCATAGGTTTTAAATCTTGCCTGAAATTTAATTTAGGCTCTAAGAGTTAGTCAAGTCGTCAATAAATCGACGATAATCTAAATCCCTTCAAATCTGTATCTAAATTAAAATTCAAAGAAATGACTTAACAATCTCTTAACTTTAAGCAATCACTTCTAACTAGATAAATGATAAACGATGGATCCCGCGTTACGGCGGTTCCGTTTAGATAGACGTTTGTTGGTAACACCTGAATATGTTATACACAAACCGCTACGTATGTTTATGTACGCGTAGCGGCGGTTTGGACTAACTATGTTACGTATAACCGGTATTTTTTAAGTTTACGATGTTACACAAAACCTTTTCGTTCTCGGTGGATAAATTAAATAGATTGTACAATTTTTTATAGAATAAAAGTATAATCCGCGAGTTTAATTTTAGAAAAGTTGTTAGTTATTTCAGCATGATAAGTGTACCCGGGTGAGCGATCATGTATAATTATAATTATAATAATAATTATATTTGCATGTTCATAAATAATTTAGGAACTTAAACTGTAAATTCAAATCACTTCTATATTTATTTCTAAAAAAAATCTTTGTTGGTAGTGCGTAGAAGTTCCGTTTCAAATATAATTTGTCGTGTTTTGTTAAATTATTTCGAGTTAAACGGTACTATCCCTGCAAAGTTACAATTAATACCCAAATGTGAAGGGGTAAACTGTAAATTTGAAAATAATAATAAAAAAAATGTTATGTTTGCCAAATTAAGGAAGGCAACGACATGATAGTAGGTATCTAACAATATATATGTAAATGTAAATTTCAATTGAAAATTTTCGAATTTTAGGAGCATTCCAATTAAATACAAACGCGTTTTATACAAACGCTTCACAAATACTACAAAAGATTCATTTAATCACCAATGGCAAGCAATACATATACATATATAACATTTATTTTATTCTTTTTATGAGTTTCGGGGATTTGAATTACAATTTGTTGGTAATATTAAATTTTGATTATATTTACTATTATAAAGATTATTAGCAGCACATCATTTAACTCTTCAATTACTCAATTAGTATACCAATCCATCATTTCATACTGGTCCATCGGTAGAGTTGCTATGAATTTCTTTTTTTAAATAAACCCGTGAATTCGCGGGTCTTTAACTATTATATATATATATATATATATATATATATATATATATATATATATATATATATATATATATATATATATATATATTCAACTTTTTTATCGTTCTAAACTTTTGGGCTCTGGGCTGTTGCCCATCTTGCACATGTTCGAAGACGGCATAAAATGTACTATCACCTCCATGCAATTAATTTTTAATTGTTGTATATTTTAGTGAGATCACTCTCGATCATCATTAAATTTTCTTATAGTTGAAAACTTTATCACCACATCAACACCTCCTCAGTCTTCCTCTCAGGACCTACGAAGAACTAAACCACTATCATTTATAAAACATTTACTTAAAAGCTAGGACTCACTCTATTAATCAAATAAACTAATATATAATTATCAAAGTTATATGTACAACCCATTTATCCAGACTTCCGCCCTCTCATATGCCAAGTAAAGACGACCTGTAACACAAAATGGATGAGAGCAAATGAGGACGGGGAGGGCACACTTGGTGCCTTTGGTCTCCTCCTAAGACATGTGAGGTCTAGTCGTTGGGACTAGTCTTAGTTAAGTAGTAACCACGAGTTAGGTGTTTATGCCCGACTAATTTACTTTATCTCAGGCTTAAACAAAATTTTGAAAATCAAGAAATGCAACGCCCCTTGTATATTCCTAGAGACAACACCCCTATGTGAGTCCAAGGTGAAAACATATCCACACACGCATTACTCACATATAACATGTAACGATCTTGAATTTTTTGTGCAAAACTATAAATTCTTTGAGTTTATTGTGAACTGAATTTCCAGCACTCGATCATATGCATAAAGTACGCATAGGAAAGTAAGAATTACGGGCATAAATTACGCAATGCACAATAAGACTTGTATGGCACATTGATATCGTCAGAAAAGTCGGTTTCGTTTATCGTGTAACGAGGTTGACAAAGCATGTCCCAGAAGGGTAAATTGATTTTTTATTTATAAGAGCGGGGCCTAAATCCTCTTCTTAACTTCCTAAGGTAAAAAGCGTAAGCTGACATAGGGTCGTGTTTTTAAATGGTTTAACGAACTGAATTCCAATGGTATAATTGTCTTTGACTAAATTGACTGGGTAAAAGGATAGTAGTTTGTTTTTGAATTAACAGTCCTAATTGCGAAAAGGTAAATGGGTTGGAGAGATATCTTGAGTTTGCGTATCAAGGAAATGCTGACCATGATATACACTTAGGCTAAGGAAAGATAATTATGTTTAAGTTAAGACTCTGATTAGGATAGTAAGAATCTGATCGGATGAGCCAATCGTGCAAGCCTATCGGTCTTTGGCCTCTAGGAGTTCTCTTTGAGCAAAGGCATTATAGGATCGTATATCTCAACAACATGTCCTATAACATAAGCCCAAGAGTCCCTCTTTCCTCTAAAACCAATTGTTAGTATAGGAAGTTTTTCTTAGAATTATATGCATATATTTGTTTTGTCTTATGACCGATGTGGGACTTTGGTTTTCACCCTTACAATCCTCCCCTCAAACCTAAGTCTCCCTCTTAGGCTTCCCCTCGAACGATAGCTGGGTCCACTCATCGTTAGGTGTGATTGAGGGGTACGCCACGTCGCACCGTGTGCTCAGGGGTGCGCCCACTGTGTCATTCACCACATCCGGGCTATAGTCTGACTATGATACCACTAATAGGATCGTACAACCCAACAACATGTCCTACAATATAAGCCCAATAGTCCATCTTTTCTCTAAAACCAATTGGTAGTAGAGGGAGTTTCCATGACCGATGTGGGGACTTTGGTTTGCACCCTTACAAGGCGGATATGTCACTAAGGTTACACTTTTGGAATGTGTTTGTTGGTTGAATGTTGGTTAATGGACTAACCGAAAGAATATGATGCTTAACCAAAAGAATATGTTTTGATGATGACACACACATACGCATAAGTGATGATCGACATCTTAACATAAAACACACAAGTTCACTAATCCATACTTGATCTTGCAAATGACCAAGTCAAACAAAACTTAAAGAATGAAAATAAAGATCATTAAAATATACGGTCAAAGTATGGTCAACCGTACACTTAGTCGTAGAAGCCCAAACTGAATCTGCAACGCAGTTTTGTGAAAACAAGTTGCACGGCTGCCACCACGGTCAACTGTAGTGCGACCGCAGAATCTTCTGTCACCATTTTTGATCAAATTTAGTTTGACCACTTTTCAACATCTATAATTCATGAAACCTTTTTCAACACGCTTAGAATAGATGTCCTTTACATACTCAATTGAGTCTTGGTCATAAAAACACTAATCTTAGTTAATTACGCTTAATTACATCTTAATGACAAATTAACCATGATTAGGCATAACACATAAGTGTTAATCAATAACTTGTGATCTTAAAATCTGTCTAGAAATTCTTAGGATGATCACCAAGTACCAACACACATAGGCTAATGTCACTAGAACACTAATTATAATTAAAGATTACTTAGGGACAAATTAAGACTAAATGATGAACAATGCTTTTGAGTAAAGACTTGTAATCCTAAAATTCACTTAGATACGTTTAGGATGGTCACCAAGTTCCAACTAGAGATTGCTCTTCCCTTGTGCATGTGTTGAACATTAATGTGTGCTTACACATTAATCATGCAATATGTTATATTGCAAGTAAGCTTGCTAAAGCTTAAACCATAGTGTTGTGCAAATATCTATATGATTGATTTTAGAATAACTATCTCTTCCTATGTGTGAGTATTACTTGCTATTTGCTAATATGTTTAATACTCATCAATTTTCCAACTTGATTATTATGCTTGCTATGTGTTTACTAGTTAGAATACTAGGATTCAAGTAACTAGTTTACTCCAAAAAATTAAGTACAAAATGGTTCACAAAGGAATAATGGTCAATTGTCTATTTGGTCTTGTCTAAGTAACACATTGTGTTTACTTGTTCAAGTATGACTTAACATTGATATCTTTACATACTTAATGCTTATTTTAGAAAGACATCATTCAATTAATCTCTACTTAATCTTAAAATGAACATGACTTGTGATTAATTGAAACTAGGAAGTTAATGTCATGTTGACTAGTCTTTAGGGTTGAACTAAATGCATTAATCTGGCTAACTAAATCTTGACCAAACTGAGATTACCCAAAATATCAATCAAGACACTTCTCCAAGAATGTTGGGTTTACCACTTTTGGAGTGTTATGTCATTTTTACTCAATAAGATCAAATCCTACACACTTAATGCATATAGTACTTGTATAGGATGCTGGGTTTCTTTTGCAGGTGCTAGATGGAGTAAAGGTTCCAAAATATAATGTTCAAATCTGAGTCAAACGGCTACACAACGGATACATAATTTTGGACTGGAGCACGCACGGTCGAACCACGGTCTACCGTGTCTGCAACTGTGTGACAACGGCTAGTTTTTGAATCTCACTATAAAAGGCAAGCATTGAAGAGTATTTGAAGCTGACCCTCTTTCATATTTCAAAGGCTTATTTTCAGAGATCACAAGTGCTTTAATTACTACTCAAATGTGATCAAACAAGAGAAGATTATATGATCTTATAGATATAGAATTTGGTTGTTGTAAACTTACTAATCAAAATCATTTATCTTGTGAGTTTACTTAGTGTAATGTATGTCTAAGTATAGTCTTAGGATCATCATTGCAAAGGGTATGAGTCTTGTAACTTCAATTAGTAGAAGCTTAGGCTAGCTTAGTGATCTACTTCCTTAAAGGGACTTAAGAAGTTGATTAATCTTATTTGAAGATTAATACTTGTCCAAGATGAAGAGAAGTTGATCTAGGTTGGAGTTGGTCTTTTAAAGGGATAGAAAGATTAGGTTTGTTATCTACCAAAGAAGTTGAAGACTTGTAAATCAGATCTCCACCGGGTTTGGAGAAAAGTGCTTAGTGAAGTAAGAAATCCCGATTAGTGTAATCGGGGAGTGGATTAAGGTGGATTAGTTAACATCTAACCGAACCACTATAAATCCTTGTGTCTATGTTCTTTACATTACTTTACTTATCATTTTGAACATACACACCACACACATTAAAGTTTGAGTTGAATTGGTTGATCATAGTTAATCAAATTTGGTGATCAATCGAAAAAGTATTAAAAACGTATCAAGTAACTATTCACTCCCCCCTCTAGTTACTTACAATTGGTATCAGAGCGGTTGCTCAAATCATTGCTCTATAAATGTTTTTGAAAGTGTCAAAATTCATTTTGTGCAAAAACTTGAGTCAGCGATTCTCGGATCAACTCAAAATATGGGATACTTGGAAAAATTGGTGAAAGAAGTACCAATCTTTAATAAAGAAGATATTGATGTGTGAAAATCAAGATTTGAAGATTATCTCAAATCTAAGGATTACTACTTGTGAAGGATAATCAAAGTAGGAGACTTTTTCCACAAGCTAGTTCAAAACTAGTAAAGTCAACATTTCAAAACAATGAAGTTTTGAAACAATTTGATGCGATTTCACTACTTCATGAAGTTCTTCCTAGTGAAGAAAGAATGAAGATAATCTCATGTAAAAATGCAAAGGAATGTTGGGATTCACTATGCTCTCAAGAAGAAGAAAACTCTAGGAGTTTAAAGGGTAAAAAGGTAAGAGAGAATTTGAAGAAGCTTGGAGATTTTGATTTTCAAGAAAAGGGTTTGGATGAAGATGAAGATTTTTGCCTCATGGGTTCTTGGAATGATTTAAATCAAGAAGGTCAAAGTGAAGAAGAGGTTGAATCTCCCTTCAAAGAAGGTGATGTCTCAAGCATGGATTGCAATGAGGTACATGTATTCTATCCATCTAATTATGAAGAATTGTTGGATGATTACAAAACTATTAAATTTGTATATGATAGTAGTCGTGACAAAGTAAAACTTTTAGAAAAATAATTACACAAATTTATGTAACTTAACAAAGTTCTAAGTGACGAAAAACAACACTTTGAAAAGAAAGCTTGAAAAGACGACTATTTACGATTCATCAAAAGATAAACTTGAAATGAATTTGTGTCACGACTCTAGCAAACACAAATCATGTAATCAAAGTCCATTGTCTATTATTAGGAGAATTGAGAACATGAGAAAAATGGGCCAAACTAGCAATTCAATGGAAGGGATAAGTCAAAGATTGTGTAACCTTAAAATCAATCAAAACCAATGATCAAAATGCTAATGAGAATAACTTTTTCAAAAAACTTTGAATTAATGAAAGGTTTTTCATACAAATGCAAAACTGTTTTGAAAATGATTTTAAAAGGATCGTTAAAGGAAGTCTACTTGTATTAGGATTGTGTGTTTGAATGAAGCTATGAATTGCATGCTAAATACAAGTTGATGCGTTTTGTGTATACTATATGTATAATTGAATATAGATATAAATATAGTATATTACGTGTCATTGATGATGAAACATCGAGAGGATGTGATCATTCAATGTTAGGAAAAGATAACTTGTCCTCAAGTATTCTATAGAACCTAAGAATCGACAAAACACGCTCAAGAGAAGAAGAAGTGAAGAAATTTGTGATCAGGAGATCCACGGCTGTATCACGGCTGACCGTAGACTCGACCATAGAATCCTGTTTCAAACTTCTGGAAATTTCTCCCACGGCCAACACCACGGTCGACCTTGCTTCGACCGTGTGTGGTCTGATTCTGTTTTAAATCAAATAAAACCCTCACTTTTCATCTCATTCAAACTCACTTCAAAACAAATACTCTCTGCACGGCTGAGGAGATCGACCGCACACAAAAGAATACGCATTCATTCCATCTCGATTCCTACTTTCCGTATGATTAATCCTTGCTTTCCTAGCATTCAATTGTGTTTGTATGATGAACTAGTGTTGTGAATAAACCCTAACTAGAATGTACCAAAACTCAAATTAATGCAAACATTCAAAATTGTTCTTGAGAACAACTTAGAAACGATTGTGTAAGACCCAAATATTTGTTGTGTACATAAGTGTACATAAGATGCTTGAAGTGGGGGTTCGTTGTACTTTTTAAAATGAAAAAGAAGCTGATTTGGGGGAGTGGCACGCCGTGCGGGCTTATGGCGAGCCGCGCCGTTTGTCTGTGACAGATTCCTTCTTTCTTTTAAATAGCTATTTTAAGGGCAATTTGGTAAAATCACTTGGAAGCCGAATTTAAGGCTCTAGATCGGTAGTGGAGCCTCATTTACTCCATTTTCCACCTACCTTATCTTCATCCATTCAATTCTAGAGAGAGAGTGATAACCTAGTGTGAGAAAACTCATTTTGGAGAAGAAGAAGGAGGATTCTTGCCTAAGCTCAAGTTCTAAAGTTGTTCATCTACTTCCTAGCTACGTTTTGGTGGTAGTGGTATGCTCTAATCTTGATTTCTCGATTCAATTTTGTGTAAGGGTTAGAGTTAGGGTTTATGGTGAACTTAAAACCCACTTTGTTAGTAAATTGGGTGTTTTGGGTGAATTTGGGTTATGTTGACTCAAAGGTGACTAACTAGGGTTTTTCAAGTATTAATTGTTGTTAATGAACCTTAAGTAGTTAGTGAATTGCTAGAACACCGATATATATGTAAATGGATGTTAAGTGGGTTAGTGGATGGCCCGAAATGGGTATGTTGACTTTAAATTGGTCAAATAGGTCAAAATGGACCTAAATTAGTTAACGTTTGTGGTTAATGCATAAACCTAGTGTTAAAAGGTGTTTTAAGACCTAACTTGGCTAACGCTAGGGTTTTGCCGAAAGATGACCCAATTTTAGGGTTAAGTGTCCAAATGGGTCAAAATGACCTAGTAGTGGTGAGTGTTGTGAGTTTGACCTACTTGGATGGTTGATTGATTATATGTACATTATAATAGGTGCGTTACCTTGAAGATTCAAGCTTGGTTTATTGATTCACCGAAGGCGTAAGGTGAGTTGAATAAGTATTAATGTGCGTATATGATGTGCTTACTTGTAGAAATGGATATGTGTTGTCCAAGTTAGTGATATATGCGTTGTACACTAACAGTTTTAAGAACGGATATATGTTATCCAATTTAGTGTTATATGTGTTGTACACTAATGATTTATGAATGGATATGTGTTGTCCGATTTAGTGTTATATGTGTTGTACACTAACGATTTTATAAACGGATATGTGTTGTCCAAGGGTGAGTGATATATGTGTTGTGCACTAACGGTTGTTATGAACACCGATGGGAAATTTGAGTACCATTCCTATTACGATTGGTTAACCATGGTTGTATGAATTGTGTATTAGCATATTTAATTATGAACTATATGCTTTTGTTATTACTAGCTCAAATGTGAATTGCGGTTATTGGTATATGCATAATATTGTGCATGGTTGTCAAATTGCTAGCTTGTGTACGGTATTGTGTAAGTGTTTGCAAGTAGATATATTATATATGTATATGTATAATTATTGCATTCACTAAGCTTTGCTTACCCTCTCGTTGTTTACCTTTTTATAGGTTCGGTTGTGGACAAGGGTAAGGGCATTATTTTGGAGTAGAGTTCCCGCTTTGTTGATAGGGGATGCCTTTTTGGGAGTGTTGGCTATTTGGAGTTTGACCGAGACTTGGGTAGTTTAACCCCAAACACCATGCTCGTTGATTCATTTGACATTTAAACTTTTTGGTGATCGAAACTCTCGTTATGTATTAAACTCGTAAAACGGCCGATGTGGGCCCCGCTTTGTAAAACTTATTTTTTGTTTGAATCGTGTTAGTTTTACATGTTTGAATATGTGGTTAAAAGCGTTTTGTCTAATTATGTCTGGAACTGGCCGATCTTTTTCGCAAAAATGGAAAAATGGGACAGACTGTTTTGGCGTGCTGCGCGGCCATATGGCGCGCCGCGCCATTAGCTGGTCAGTGAAATTTTTTTTTGTGACATTTTAAGCGGGTTTGTTCGTGGTTTGGTTTGGGTTGTTACAAGTGGTATCAGAACATGGTCTAAGGGATTTAGGCGACTTGAGATAGGTGCCTAGACTTAGACTTTATTGTGTGTACGCTTTATGCGGGACTTGTAGGGCTTTGGGTCTAATCGGGAATTGTTAGTATTTTGGTTTATGTGAACTAACCTTGTGCTAATGGTTTTGTGTCGTGTTTAGCAATCATCAAGCGAGATGGACGTGGTACTAGCAAGTTAATGCGACGTGCTCGCGTAACAATGATTAGCTACCGTTGTTACGGGTGCAAATCGTGTCAAAAAAGTAATGTACGAAGATTGTTGAGCAAGATGGAGTAGTGTGGCGTATATGCATATACAATTGTGTTATGTCCTTTTGTTTCGTTGTTTAATCTAATTCATTTTATAGAATGAAGATGAGAAACGGACACGACACCAATGATGGAAGTACGAGTGAGGACGTTGAGTTCACGGCCAAAGTTGAGGCCATATTTAAACGTCAAAAGGCGGAGTTCCTCGAGGATGTTGAGAAAATGTTTCTAGATACGATTGACGAGCAATTAGTCAATGTAGTCAAGGAGCAAGTGAAGGCCGTTCATCAAGAGGATAATGTGAGGAGAGGTGACTTCTTCTATAAGAATTTCAAGGACTCTCAACCTCCTACCTTCGATGGTGAACGGGACCCACTTAAGAGTGCCCGTTGGATCTCCGATATGGAGGGGACTTTTCGTACGTGTGAATGCCCTCTTGATAAAAAGACGAGATATGGTTGTAGCATGTTAAGAGGTGATGCTAAATTGTGGTGGGACGCGAAGATCCGACTTTATGGCGAAGAACAATGCATGGAGTTCACATGGGATTAATTCAAGGTGGAGTTTTTCGATGAATACCGAACTTCAGCTGATCTTACAAGGCTTTAGGATGAACTACGTTCCTTGAGGCAAGGGTCGATGGATTTGAACACTCTCAAATCCTTGTTTTTATCCAAGACCCAATTTTGCCCGGAGTATGTCGGGAATGATAAAATGTTGAAAGAAGATTTCTATCGAATCTTGAATGATAACTATCAAGAGAAAATTAGTGTAAACGTGGTGAAGAGCTTTGATGAATTGTTCAATATGGCGAAGGGTTTTGAAGCGCTTGTGTTGAGAAAGAGTAGTTTTACTTTTGGAAAGAGGAAGTTCGAGAATTTGAGTCAATCGAGCTTTTAAAACAAAAAGAACAAGAATGGCTCCGAAAGTGTTAATAGCGTGAAGAAAGGTGGCTCCGGTGGTCATGTACCCACTTGCTATACTTGTGGGCAAAAAGGTCACATCTCTCGTGATTGCCCCAACTCACCTTCCACACCCAAATTTACTTGTTTCAATTGTGGTAAAGAAGGGCACAAGAGGCCCGAGTGTCCCGAGATGCGCAATGATAATGTTAAGCGGTTAGAAAAGGCGGCGGGTACGGCTAGAGGTTGAAATTATTTGATGACCAATGACGAAGCCAAGCAATCGAATGAAGTTGTTTCAGGTACTTTTATGGTTAACTCTAATCCGGCAAGGATCCTATTTGATAGCGATGCAAATTTGTCGTTTGTATCTCCAAAATTTGTGCCTAGACTTAATAGACCGTTAGCTAAGTTAAGTCGTCCGGTAGAAGTCGAAAAAGCGGACGGTAAGACGGTGCTAGTGGTTGATGTGTGTAAAAATTGTGATGTCATTTTTGGTGCCGAAAACTTTAAGATTGATCTTATCCCGATGACTTTGGGCGATTTCGATATTGTTGTTGGTATGGATTGGCTCGATCATAATAGAGCCGATATTGCATGCCATGAAAAATTTATTCGTGCAAAGGCCCCAAGTGGGGGAGAGTTAATTATTCACGGCGATAAACGAAGAAGACTTGTGCCGATATGTTCTTTTGCACGGGCACGTCGTTTTCTTGTTAGTGGTGGCATGGCTTATCTTGCCTATGTTGTTGATACTCGTGATGAGCCACCACCCATTCGTGAAATTCCGGTGGTTAGTGAATTCGAAGACGTTTTTCCGGACGAGTTACCGGGCGTTCCGGCGGAAAGGCAAGTTGAATTTCGCATTGAGTTGGTTCCGGGGGCTACCCCCATTGCTAAAACTCCTTATCATTTAGCACCAACGGAAATGCAAGAGTTGTTAAATCAAACCCAATAGTTACTTGAGAAGGGTTTTATTTGACCGAGTGCTTCGCCATGGGGCGCTCCGATTTTATTCGTGAAAAAGAAGGATGGAAGTATGCGGATGTGCATCGATTACCGGGAGTTGAATAAAGTGACGATCAAGAATCGTTATCCTTTGCCTAGGATTGACGATTTGTTTGACCAACTCCAAGGCGCAACGTATTTCTCTAAAATCGACCTACGGTCCGGCTATCACCAAATGCGGGTCCGTGAGGAAGATATCGAGAAAACGGCTTTTCGAACGCGTTATGGGCATTTTGAGTTTGTGGTTATGCCTTTTGGTGTTACGAATGCACCAGCGGCATTCATGGACCTTATGAACCGAGTGTGGCAACCTATGTTGGACAAGTCGGTGATTGTGTTCATTGACGACATACTAGTCTACTCGAAAAGTATGAACGAACATGAACGTCATTTGCGTGAAGTATTGAAGACGTTAAGAAAGGAGAAGTTGTATGCCAAGTTCTCCAAATGTGAATTTTGGCTAAGGGAGGTTCAATTCCTTGGCCACATTGTGAACAAAGACGGTATTCAAGTAGATCCGGGGAAGATTGAGACGGTGAAGAGTTGGAGACAACCGAGTACGCCTACGGAGGTCCGAAGTTTTCTCAGATTGGCCGGTTATTATCGTCGATTTATCCAAGACTTTTCTAAGATTGCTTCTTCGTTGACGAAATTGACGAGGAAGAACGCGAGGTTTGTTTGGGAGAACGAGCAAGAAATTCCTTTTCAATTGTTAAAAGAGAAGTTGTGCCAAGCTCCGGTGTTAGTTTTGCCGGAAGGGGTGGAAGACATGATGATTTATTGTGATGCTTCGTTAAATGGGCTCGGTTGTGTTCTAATGCAAAGAGGTAAAGTCATCGCTTATGCCTCTCGACAATTAAAGGAACACGAAACGAGATATCCGACTCATGATCTCGAGTTGGCGGCGGTTGTGCATGCATTGAAAATTTGGCGCCACTACTTATATGGTGTCAAGAGTACGATATATTCGGATCATAAGAGTTTGAAACATCTCTTTAATCAACGAGATTTGAATTATCGTCAACGTAGGTGGATGGACGTGGTGAAAGATTATGATTGTGAAATACTTTATCATCTGGGCAAGGCGAATGTGGTCGCGGATGCGTTAAGTCGAAAGAGTCATCACCCGGCGTTACGATTGGGATTGTTACGTATGATTATTACTAACGATTTTCTTGAAAAACTTGGTGTGATTCAAATAGAGGCTTACGTTCACAACAAGCATGCGGAACGAATTATGGGGCAATCGGAATTCATTACTATGGGTTCACGTGGGTTGTTGTCTTTTCAAGGAAGAGTGTGGGTGCCGAAGATGGGTGATTATCGACAAGTGCTACTTGATGAAGCACATAAGTCGAAGTATTCCATTCATCCGGGCGCGACGAAAATGTATCTTGACTTAAAGAAAGATTATTGGTGGCCAGGCATGAAACGTGATGTTGTAAAGTACGTTGAGCAATGCATCACGTGTTTGCAAGTTAAGGACGAACACCAAAAGCCGTATGGAAAGTTACAACCGTTAGAAATCCCGAAGTGCAAATGGGAGCACATTACCATGGATTTCATCACAAAGTTACCTAAAATGGCGAGAACCCAATTTGACTCGATTTGGGTAATAGTTGATCGATTGATGAAAAGTGCTTTGTTTCTTCCCATTCGGGAAGCGATATCGTCGGAGACTTTGGCTAAGTTGTTTATCAAGGAAGTCATCTCTCGACACGGTTTTCCTATATTTATTATTTCGGATCGAGATACTCGTTTTACATCTCGGTTTTGGGAAAAGTTTCATGAAGATATGGGTACGCAATTGAAATTAAGCACGGCGTATCATCCTCAAACGGACGGTCAAACCGAACGTACGAACCAAACTTTGGAGGATATGTTATGGGCGTGTATTATTGATTTTGGTGGTAGTTGGGACGAGCATTTACCTTTGGTGGAATTCTCGTACAATAATATTAATCATACTAGTATCGTGATGCCACCTTATGAGATGCTTTATGGGCGAAGGTGGCGAACTCCAATTTGTTAGGGTGAGGTGGGTCAAAAGGAAATCGGAAGTACCGATTTGGTTTTGGAGATGAATAACAAGATTGATATTATTCGGGATCACTTGAAGAAGGCTCAAGATAGGTAAAAGTCGTATGCCGATAAACGAAGATGAACGATCGAATTTCAAGAAGGGGACATGGTGATGCTTAAGGTTTCGCCATGGAAAGGTATTATTCGATTTCGAAAACGGGGAAAGTTAGCTCCTCGGGTTATTGGGCCATTTAAGGTTTTAGCTCGTATTGGTGAAGTCGCGTATCGTTTGGAATTACCCGAAGAGCTTGCGGGGATTCATAATACTTTCCATGTCTCCCATCTCCGTAAGTGTCTTGCGGATGATTCATCTTAGGTACCATTAGACGAAATTGAGCTAAACAATAAGTTAGAGTATATTGAGGAGCCGATTGCCATACTCAATGAGAAGGTCAAAAGGTTGAGACATAAAGAAGTTAGGACTTTTAAAGTTCAATGGCATCGTAGTAAGGGTTCCGAGTTTACTTGGGAGCCCGAAGAGTTTGTGTTGGTTTATCTTCCTTCTTGTAATGCGGCTTGGATCGCGAGGACGCGCTCCGATTCAAGTGGGGGAGAGTTGTAAGACCCAAATATTTGTTGTGTACATAAGTGTACATAAGATGCTTGAAGTGGGGGTTCGTTGTACTTTTTAAAATGAAAAAGAAGCTGATCTGGGGGAGTGGCGCGCCGCGCCGTTTGTTTGTGACAGATTCCTTCTTTCTTTTAAATAGATATTTTAAGGGCAATTTGGTAAAATCACTTGGAATTCGAATTTAAGGCTCTAGATCAGTAGTGGAGCCTCATTTACTCCATTTTCCACCTACCTTATCTTCATCCATTCAATTCTAGAGAGAGAATGATAACCTAGTGTGAGAAAACTCATTTTGGAGAAGAAGAAGGAGGATTCTTGCCTAAGCTCAAGTTCTAAAGTTGTTCATCTACTTCCTAGCTATGTTTTGGTGGTAGTGGTATGCTCTAATCTTGATTTCTCGATTCAATTTTGTGTAAGGGTTAGAGTTAGGGTTTATGGTGAACTTAAAACCCACTTTGTTAGTAAATTGGGTGTTTTGGGTGAATTTGGGTTATGTTGACTCAAAGGTGACTAACTAGGGTTTTTCAAGTATTAATTGTTGTTAATGAACCTTAAGTAGTTAGTGAATTACTAGAACACCGATATATATATGTAAATGGATGTTAAGTGGGTTAGTGGATGGCCCGAAATGGGTATGTTGACTTTAAATTGGTCAAATAGGTCAAAATGGACCTAAATTAGTTAACGTTTGTGGTTAATGCATAAACCTAGTGTTAAAAGGTGTTTTAAGACCTAACTTGGCTAACGCTAGGGTTTTGGCAAAAGATGACTCAATTTTAGGGTTAAGTGTCCAAATGGGTCAAAATGACCTAGTAGTGGTGAGTGTTGTGAGTTTGACCTACTTGGATGGTTGATTGATTATATGTACATTATAATAGGTGCGTTACCTTGAAGATTCAAGCTTGGTTTATTGATTCACCGAAGGCGTAAGGTGAGTGGAATAAGTATACATGTGCGTATATGATGTGTTTACTTGTAGAAATGGATATGTGTTGTCCAAGTTAGTGATATATGCGTTGTACACTAATGGTTTTAAGAACGGATATATGTTGTCCAATTTAATGTTATATGTGTTGTACACTAATGATTTATGAATGGATATGTGTTGTCCGATTTAGTGTTATATGTGTTGTATACTAACGATTTTATAAACGGATATGTGTTGTCCAAGGGTTAGTGATATATGTGTTGTGCACTAACGGTTGTTATGAACACCGATGGGAAATTTAAGTACCATTCCTATTACGATTGGTTAACCATGGTTGTATGAATTGTGTATTAGCATATTTAATTATGAACTATATGCTTTTGTTATTGCTAGCTCAAATGTGAATTGTGGTTATTGGTATATGCATAATGTTGTGCATGGTTGTCAAATTGCTAGCTTGTGTACGGTACTGTGTAAGTGTTTGCAAGTAGATATATTATATATGTATATGTATAATTATTGCATTCACTAAGCTTTGCTTACCCTCTCGTTGTTTACCTTTTTATAGGTTCGGTTGTGGACAAGGGTAAGGGCATTATTTTGGAGTAGAGTTCCCGCTTTGTTGATAGGAGATGCCTTTTTGGAAGTGTTGGCTATTTGGAGTTTGACCGAGACTTGGGTAGTTTAATCCCAAACACCATGCTCGTTGAGTCATTTGGCATTTAAACTTTTTGGTGGTCGAAACTCTCGTTATGTATTAAACTCGTAAAACAGCCGATGTGGGCCCCGCTTTGTAAAACTTATTTTTTGTTTGAATCGTGTTAGTTTTACATGTTTGAATATGTGGTTAAAAGCGTTTTGTCTAATTATGTCGGGAAGTGACCGATCTTTTTCGCAAAAATGGAAAAATGGGACAGACTGTTTTGGCGCGCCGCGCGGCCATATGGCGCGCCGCGCCATTAGCTGGTCAGTGAAAATTTTTTTTTTATGACATTTTAAGCGGGTTTGTTCGTGGTTTGGTTTGGGTTGTTACAGATTGTAACGATGCCTATCTATGCACTAATCTAACTTTGGACAATTCTAGGGTTCATTATACATCTAGATTAGATTTTCATAGAATCATTGTTCATATGATATAAATAACATTGTTGCAAATTGAGTGTGATAATGTTAGATGTTAAAACACGTGTTGATGATGATCTTAAAAGTCTAAAACACATATGAACTTTGTGAAAATCATAATCTAGTTGCAAACTCATTGAAACTAATGAAGAGTGAAAATGTGAAGAACATTAACATCAAAACATCTAAGTATTTATGATAATTAAAGTTTGCAAAACTTGTTGCCTACAATTGAATCAGACATACAATTTGAATTAATTTAAAGTATCATTGTGTAGGAAATGGCAAAAGGAAAGGGCAAGAATATTGTCGCAAAAAGAAAAAACTCATACGATCCACCATCGGATCCTGAAGAAAGAGTTGCTTACAACATTGAATTTCTTTCAGACAGAAAAATTGCTGAAGGAAGAAGAGTTGCTCACACTCAAATGCCTGGACTCATAAGGCAATTTGAGAAACTCAAATGGAAATCCTTGCTTACTCTGAATGGTCCTATTTATCCTTCACTCATTCGAGAATTCTACGCAAGCTTCAACTTCGTAAATGATGAGCTATTCTTCAATCTTCTGGGCATTAATTACCGTTATCCACTCAAGGATTTTGGGATCATGCTGGATGTTCCCACTGATGGTGAAAAGTTCTATAATAGGCAACATGATATATCAAATCTTCCTGAATTCATTTCAGACAAAACTCCTCTGATTGATACGCTCTGCAAGGATGATGCTCCTCGAGCTGAAATTAAGAAATCTGGTGTACAAGGTAAACATCTCCGTCATGAGTATGACTTCCAGAACAAAATAAATACTCACAATATCTACTGCAAATCCGAAAACTACTCAAATGTCCATGCCACTCAATTTGCTCTGATGTGGTGTTTGGAAAATGAAATAGAAGTGAATATGGCTTATCTCATGGCATCAAGGATGAATGAGATCATCACAGAAACCACTCGTGCATTGCCGTATGGGTTGCACCTTAATAAAGTGTTTGAATATCTGGGTATCACAAGTGATGACTTTCGTCAACCCATTCATGTCATATTCAGAGGACCAAAAACTTCAGAAGTAACCATCCACAAATGAAAAAGAATGACCGGTGAAGCAGGAACTAGTAGAGAAGAAACTTTGATTCCTGACGATGAAGATGAAGAGGCTAATGAACAAGTTGAAGAGTTGAGGATGATGGCAAAGATGGATAAAATCTACCAGAAACAAATCCAAAACCTCAAAAAGGAGTCAAAGATGGTGAAGATGATGAAGGGGGTGATGAGGAAGCTGACATGCAGGAGAAGTGATACTGAGGATGATAATTCGAGTGCGTCGACCTAGAAATCTTTGAATTAACTTGAGTATCTTATGTAATGTGTAAAACTATTATGCTGTGATTCTATGATTGAATGTAGACATGATGCTTTTGAATATTGTAATGTCTTAATTTGATTAAAACAACTTGCCCAAAGAAAAATAAGATGTTAACAACTTGGAAATGTGTTGCAGACAAAATGCGGTTGCACATGGCTGACCCTGATCTTGACCGCAATCAATTTAAGCTTCACTAAATACACACCAATAGCAAACCAATATCACTATCTTACAAACAATATCCAAATGCAATCAAATTTAACTTCAACTTTAAATTTCTTGAACAAAATAATTACTCAAAATGGATGAAAAGCCTTCACTCAAGATTCCTTAAATTGAGAAATCTCAAAGAACATCTTGCACCTCAAAGCAATGAGTTCTTCAAAACTCTTTCTCTTTTCAAACTCCAAACATCACTCAAATCTCAAAATGTCAAAAGTTCTCAACAAACTTTCATGTGTTGAAAAGAAGAACACTCAAGATGACTCAAGACACATCTAAGAAGAACATGAAGTGTTCTATGATTATCCTACTCTTCAAAGAGTGTTTGACAAAATTGGATGGGGATCGTTTCTCTCACTCAAATCCTACACATTTCCTTCACTTGTCAAACAATTCTACTCAAAGTTTTAATTTACCTCTGACCGAAAGGTAAAATTCACTCTGCTTGATCAAGACCATGTGATGACACTTAAGCGATTTTGCTACATCCTTAGAGTGCCAACAAAAGGAGCTGAGTTCTATAATACGAAGAATCATATACAACTCCTTCCCAAGTTCATTCCAAGAAGAGCACTAACCTCACTCTTCATTGATCCAGAACTAAAACTAAGTACTCTCTGTCAAAAAGGTGTTTTTGACAGCGACATTCGACCACAGTATGGGACATGCAAAACGATCATAAGTCACAACATCTTCTTCAGAAAAGAAGGTGATGATCAAGTGTCCATGACTGAACTTGGACTCATGTGGTGCCTAACCAAGTCCATACCAGTAAATCTTGCCTACATAATGGCTTCAAGGATGCAAGACCTTAAACAAGATCTCATGCAACCTTTTCCCTACGGTCGTCGTTTGACACTCTTGTTCAAACACCTCAACGTGTTGACTTCTACATCGTCTTTTAAGAACAAATGTATCATCACTCATGCATGACTCCATTAAGTGTGGTTTACAAGCATCTTAGGCTATGTGACTTGTTGTATTATCCATGCATATTTTCATGTATTCATATCTATGTTTCGTGTTTGCTATGAATAAAATGTGTGCTTGTGATGTTTTAAAATGTTTAGTATTTTCCATCGTGCACAATTTAAGGGGGAGCTTTGGTCTAAGTGCGAGCATAGTTCTAGGGGGAGCTAACCTTTTTGCTTCGACAAAAGGGGGAGAAATATGGATACAAGTGATGTTAGCACTTGCGTATTTATAGCAAGATGTCTCTCATTACTTGTATGTTTGTCATCATCAAAAAGGAGGAGAATGTTGGTTAATGGACTAACCGAAAGAATTTGATGCTTAACCAAAAGAATATGTTTTGATGATGACACATACATACGCATAAGTGATGATCGACGTCTTAACATAAAACACGCAAGTTCACTAATTCATACTTGATCTTGCAAATGATCAAGTCAAACAAAAATTAAAGAATGAAAATAAAGATCATTAAAATACACGGTCAAAGTACGGTCAATCGTACACTTAGCCGTAGAAGCCCAAACTGAATCTGCAACGCAGTTTTGTGAAAACAAGTTGCACGACTGCCACCACTGTAATGACCCGAAAAATTTCGACTTATTTAAACCAATTCTCTATATGATTTAATATTATGTAAACCGGTATATATATATATATATATTATAAGATGTAAAAGTAAAACACTAATTGCTATCGTAAAAACGACTTTGCTACAGTAAAACACTATTTGCTATAGTAAAAACGACTTTGCTACAGTAAAACACTATTTGCTACAGTGAAAACGACTTTGCTACAGTAGCTACAGGGAAAACGACTATTTGATACAGTAAACACTATATGCTACAGTAAAACACTATTTGATGTCGACGAACTAGCAAACAAAAGCGGATCAGGCGGCCATACGAGCGCATGGCAAAAACACTGAAAACCCATGCGATCGCATGAGCTACAGTAAATGGAAAAGTACTATAAATACGCCAGATTTCTGTACGAACTCTTCACACTTTTCTGTAATCTATATTGATATTTATAATTTTAATTTTTAATTTTAAGTTTAATAATAATAAAGTATATTCGAGGGTGTTTTAATTCGGGTTTCAAACCGTTTTAAGCTAAGGAAATATTGAGTATTGTTCGGGGTATTGTTCTTGAATCCAAGGCCAACCATACAGTCATCTGCCATCATTACGTCTACGCATTTTGCCTACAATATTGAGTCTCAATATTGAACAGTGAGTTTATAGTCTCCCTATTGAAATACCTTAAATATTTTTGGGCTGAGAATACGTGCAATTTATTTTAAACGCAATAAGACACAAGTACATACTAAATTCTACACTGAGTTAAACCGAAAATCCCTTAGCTTTGGTAACTAGTAGCTATCAGTACATAGGATATGGACTGGTGGGCGCGAATAATTGTATATGGATCCATAGGGCTTGACATCCCCATCCGAGCTAGAGCGCTAGCCTTTTAACGGACGTATGTTATTTGAGTTTATGACACATTGGTTTGCGTGTATTAAAACGAATGGGGTAATTATCATTATAACATTAAAGTTTAGTTACCAGGGTGCTCTGTTACGTAGAATCTATTGATAAACTTTTGATGAAATCTTGTGGTCTATCTTTATATATAATTATGACTCGAGCAATTAAACCTATAACTCACCAACATTCGTGTTGACTTTTTAGCATGTTTTATTCTCAGGTCCTTAGACTGCTTCCGCTGTGATGTGCTTGTTGCCTGTATGGAGTCTCTCATGCTTTGTATAAAGTTTATTGCATTCGAAATAAAACTGCGTTGTGTAATAAATAATTTGACTGTGATGTCAAACTGTATGATAAAAACTTATGTATTTTGGGGATTTGCTTATACGTAAGCATCACCCACATGTTTATAACTTTCTATGTTTGGAAAGTCACTTATTTTAATGAATGCAATATTTTATCAAAACGTATCATATAGAGGTCAAAACCTCACTATGGAATCAATGATTAACGTGCCGCGTCAATAGCGATTTTGATGGGTCGTTATAGTTGGTTTCCGAGCTTGAGGTCATAGGGAACCAGAAATTACATTAGTGTGTTTGACTGGTAATTGTTATGATGCATTAGTGAGTCTGGACTATGACCATATCTGTTTTTACTGATTTTTGCTTATCATTTGGTCAAAAACATTATATGTGATATATTTATATGCTAACGTAATTGTTATTTCAATTATGTGATAGATGACTTCTTCTAATCCTATCATTTTGTACGACTCAGAATCAGACACTGAATCTATTCTATCCACAACTGAAAAGGGCGTTCCAATACTTATTAAAGAAGAAATTGTGTTAGCCGGGGAATCTAAACTCCCGGTAAACCCAGAGGAGGTTCCAGCTCCACCCAACTCTAGTTTTCCGGAGCCACAGTATCGTTGGCATGGACCCATAATCCCTGGAATAAACGAGGATTGTCCATTTCTAAACGAACATGGACATTGAGCCAGATACACCGCCGACGGGCGGGTTGTGAAGATTACGTCTGGCAGATTTCGGTTCATGACCACCGGTACATATTCTCGTACACATGATTCAGATTGTTCGTCATCATATTCTCCTACACATGACTCAGACAGTTCGTCATCAGACGAGATCAGTGAGGAAGAGGATTTCGCTAATGAAATAAAAAAGTCACTAAGGAGAAATTCCAACTTGCTATAGATAATAAAAACAACCACAATAATAAAAAGTCCTTAATTATTAAAAAGGAACAGGACCATTCGGTTCGTCCCCACCCTTACCATAGTAAACCCACTGAGGCACCGGGCACCTCAAAACCCCAACTAAAAATTAAATACACTGCTAGAATGTCTGTCGGACCATGCACATACAAACAATTGGCAGAGAGAACCAAATGGGAAGAAGTTTCTGATAGTTCTGAATAAACGACCTCGCAACCATAAATCTTCCATGCGCTATTCTATTGCTTATGTGTGCTACTCTATCTTGTTATGTAGAATAAGCATATGTAAAATATCGGTATTTTATGGTATTGTATTATTTTGGTTTATTAATAATAAATGCATGGAATGATTATTTGTATTATTACTACTTCTTATTATTATTATTACATAATAACGTAGTAACTCGCTATAATTTTTCATAGTGGAATATTATTAGGATTTTAGTAGTTAATTCCTTGTACTAGCTATTATGTATGAATTTAACGGGTAGGTAATACTCTAGAAATAATTATAAAATGCTAATAAGAAGAAAAGGCTTTTATAATAATTGGTTCATATTATTAATATGCTACGATTAACTATTGACAACTCATTTTACCTATAATATTCTATATGATTAAATTATCTCTATTATGTTTATTGAAGAAACATGTCTCAAATGTCGGATGCTGAGTTTGAGGAACTAGTCGAGAAACGTGTGAATGAAAGAATTGCTGCAGCCGAGGCAGCAAAAACAGCAGCCGAAGCAGCAGCTAAAGCAGCAGCTGTGAACATAAACTCACGAAATGGATGCTCATACAAAACTTTTCAAGGATGCAAACCACAGACGTTTAGTGGGCCCGAGGGACCAGTCGGTCTAACCCGATGGTTTGAAAAGATGGAGTCCGTTTTCAAAATCAGTAATTGTGCGGACGGAGACAAGTCAAAGTATGCTTCGTGCACGTTGTAAGATGGTGCACTTACTTGGTGGAACAATTATGCTAAAGCAGAAGGAGTAGATACAACATATGATATCTCTTGGGAAGAACTGAAAAAGATGCTAATCGAGGAGTACTGTCCTCGAAACGAGATCAGAAAAATGGAATCTGAGTTACGTAATCTGAAGGTTATCGGCGTGAATCTCAATAACTATGAAAATCGTTTCATGGAACTAGCCTTGTTGTGTCCCAAATTGGTGCCAAACGAGAAACGAAAGATAGAAATGTATATTGACGGTTTATCGATCAATATCAAAGGAAATGTTACATCGTCCAAACCGAATACAATGCAGGAAGCCATGACAATGGCACACCAACTCATGGACTAGATCACAGAGAGTTCGATTAAGGCACCAATTACCGAAGTCAGGACAACTGAAGGAAAGAGGAAATGGGAAGACTATAAGGGCACAAGTACTCACCTGAAGAAGCAAGAAACTTTTAAAGGTAAACAAGATGGGGTAACTGCTAGTCCAAACTATAAGGGACCCCATCCGTTCTGCAAAATATGTTACACTCATCATGCAGGTTATTGCCAAGTGGTCTGTGATAAGTGCAATAAGAAAGGACATGTGGCGAAAGATTGTTATGCCACCGTTTCTGAAGTAAAGAAAAAACCGACCGATGTCAAGAAATGTTTTGGATGTGGGAAGTCTGGTGAAATGTCCCGTTCTTATTGATTAAAAACGTTCCATATTAATTGATTTCGTTGCGAGGTTTTGACCTCTATATGAGACGTTTTTCAAAGACTGCATTCATTTTTAAAACAAACCATAACCTTTATTTCATAAATAAAGGTTTAAAAAGCTTTACGTAGATTATCAAATAATGATAATCTAAAATATTCTGTTTACACACGACCATTACATAATGGTTTACAATACAAATATGTTACATCGAATTTAGTTTCTTGAATGCAGTTTTTACACAATATCATACAAACATGGACTCCAAATCTTGTCCTTATTTTAGTATGCAACAGCGGAAGCTCTTAATATTCACCTGAGAATAAACATGCTTTAAACGTCAACAAAAATGTTGGTGAGTTATAGGTTTAACCTATATATATCAAATCGTAACAATAGACCACAAGATTTCATATTTCAATACACATCCCATACATAGAGATAAAAATCATTCATATGGTGAACACCTGGTAACCGACAATAACAAGATGCATATATAAGAATATCCCCATCATTCCGGGACACCCTTCGGATATGATATAAATTTCGAAGTACTAAAGCATCCGGTACTTTGGATGGGGTTTGTTAGGCCCAATAGATCTATCTTTAGGATTCGCGTCAATTAGGGTGTCTGTTCCCTAATTCTTAGATTACCAGACTTAATAAAAAGGGGCATATTCGATTTCGATAATTCAACCATAGAATGTAGTTTCACGTACTTGTGTCTATTTTGTAAATCATTTATAAAACCTGCATGTATTCTCATCCCAAAAATATTAGATTTTAAAAGTGGGACTATAACTCACTTTCACAGATTTTTACTTCGTCGGGAAGTAAGACTTGGCCACTGTTGATTCACGAACCTATAACAATATATACATATATATTAAAGTATGTTCAAAATATATTTACAACACTTTTAATATATTTTGATGTTTTAAGTTTATTAAGTCAGCTGTCCTCGTTAGTAACCTATAACTAGTTGTCCACAGTTAGATGTACAGAAATAAATCAATAAATATTATCTTGAATCAATCCACGACCCAGTGTATACGTATCTCAGTATTGATCACAACTCAAACTATATATATTTTGGAATCAACCTCAACCCTGTATAGCTAACTCCAACATTCACATATAGAGTGTCTATGGTTGTTCCGAAATATATATAGATGTGTCGACATGATAGGTCGAAACATTGTATACGTGTCTATGGTATCTCAAGATTACATAATATACAATACAAGTTGATTAAGTTATGGTTGGAATAGATTTGTTACCAATTTTCACGTAGCTAAAATGAGAAAAATTATCCAATCTTGTTTTACCCATAACTTCTTCATTTTAAATCCGTTTTGAGTGAATCAAATTGCTATGGTTTCATATTGAACTCTATTTTATGAATCTAAACAGAAAAAGTATAGGTTTATAGTCGGAAAAATAAGTTACAAGTCGTTTTTGTAAAGGTAGTCATTTCAGTCGAAAGAACGACGTCTAGATGACCATTTTAGAAAACATACTTCCACTTTGAGTTTAACCATAATTTTTGGATATAGTTTCATGTTCATAATAAAAATCATTTTCTCAAAATAACAACTTTTAAATCAAAGTTTATCATAGTTTTTAATTAACTAACCCAAAACAGCCCGCGGTGTTACTACGACGGCGTAAATCCGGTTTTACGGTGTTTTTCGTGTTTCCAGGTTTTAAATCATTAAGTTAGCATATCATATAGATATATAACATGTGTTTAGTTGATTTTAAAAGTCAAGTTAGAAGGATTAACTTTTGTTTGCGAACAAGTTTAGAATTAACTAAACTATGTTCTAGTGATTACAAGTTTAAACCTTCGAATAAGATAGCTTTATATGTATGAATCGAATGATGTTATGAATATCATTACTACCTTAATTTCCTTGGATAAACCTACTGGAAAAGAGAAAAATGGATCTAGCTTCAATGGATCCTTGGATGGCTCGAAGTTCTTGAAGCAGAATCATGACACGAAAACAAGTTCAAGTAAGATCATCACTTGAAATAAGATTGTTATAGTTATAGAAATTGAACCAAAGTTTGAATATGATTATTACCTTGTATTAGAATGATAACCTACTGTAAGAAACAAAGATTTCTTGAGGTTGGATGATCACCTTACAAGATTGGAAGTGAGCTAGCAAACTTGAAAGTATTCTTGATTTTATGAAACTAGAACTTTTGGAATTTATGAAGAACACTTAGAACTTGAAGATAAAACTTGAGAGAGATCAATTAGATGAAGAAAATTGAAGAATGAAAGTGTTTGTAGGTGTTTTTGGTCGTTGGTGTATGGATTAGATATAAAGGATATGTAATTTTGTTTTCATGTAAATAAGTCATGAATGATTACTCATATTTTTGTAATTTTATGAGATATTTCATGCTAGTTGCCAAATGATGGTTCCCACATGTGTTAGGTGACTCACATGGGCTGCTAAGAGCTGATCATTGGAGTGTATATACCAATAGTACATACATCTAAAAGCTGTGTATTGTACGAGTACGAATACGGGTGCATACGAGTAGAATTGTTGATGAAACTGAACGAGGATGTAATTGTAAGCATTTTTGTTAAGTAGAAGTATTTTGATAAGTGTATTGAAGTCTTTCAAAAGTGTATAAATACATATTAAAACACTACATGTATATACATTTTAACTGAGTCGTTAAGTCATCGTTAGTCGTTACATGTAAGTGTTGTTTTGAAACCTTTAGGTTAACGATCTTGTTAAATGTTGTTAACCCAATGTTTATAATATCAAATGAGATTTTAAATTATTATATTATCATGATATTATCATGTATGAATATCTCTTAATATGATATATATACATTAAATGTCTTTACAACGATAATCGTTACATATATGTCTCGTTTAAAAATCATTAAGTTAGTAGTCTTGTTTTTACATATGTAGTTCATTGTTAATATACTTTATGATATGTTTTCTTATCATAGTATCATGTTAACTATATATATATATATCCATATATATGTCATCATATAGTTTTTACAAGTTTTAACGTTCGTGAATCACCGATCAACTTGGGTGGTCAATTGTCTATATGAAACATATTTCAATTAATCAAGTCTTAAAAAGTTTGATTGCTTAACATGTTGGAAACATTTAATCATGTAAATATCAATCTCAATTAATATATATAAACATGGAAAAGTTCGGGTCACTACAGTACCTACCCGTTAAATAAATTTCGTCCCGAAATTTTAAGCTGTTGAAGGTGTTGACGAATCTTCTGGAAATAGATGCGGGTATTTCTTCTTCATCTGATCTTCACGCTCCCAGGTGAACTCGGGTCCTCTACGAGCATTCCATCGAACCTTAACAATTGGTATCTTGTTTTGCTTAAGTCTTTTAACCTCACGATCCATTATTTCGACGGGTTCTTCGATGAATTGAAGTTTTTCGTTGATTTGGATTTCATCTAATGGAATAGTGAGATCTTCTTTAGCAAAACATTTCTTTAAATTCGAGACGTGGAAAGTGTTATGTACAGCCGCGAGTTGTTGAGGTAACTCTAGTCGGTAAGCTACTGGTCCGACACGATCAATAATCTTGAATGGTCCAATATACCTTGGATTTAATTTCCCTCGTTTACCAAATCGAACAACGCCTTTCCAAGGTGCAACTTTAAGCATGACCATCTCTCCAATTTCAAATTCTATATCTTTTCT
This sequence comes from Rutidosis leptorrhynchoides, assembly GCF_046630445.1. Lineage (NCBI taxonomy): Eukaryota > Viridiplantae > Streptophyta > Magnoliopsida > Asterales > Asteraceae > Rutidosis > Rutidosis leptorrhynchoides. The sequence continues at coordinate 47,064,545 of NC_092335.1, read as the reverse complement.
TTTAATGTCAGCGTAGCTCTTTTGTCGACTTTGGGCGGTTTTCAACCGTTGTTGAATTTGGATGATCTTCTCGGTAGTTTCTTGTATAATCTCCGGACCCGTAATCTGTCTATCCCCCACTTCACTCCAACAAATCGGAGACCTGCACTTTCTACCATAAAGTGCTTCAAACGGCGCCATCTCAATGCTTGAATGGTAGCTGTTGTTGTAGGAAAATTCTGCTAACGGTAGATGTCGATCCCAACTGTTTCCGAAATCAATAACACATGCTCGTAGCATGTCTTCAAGCGTTTGTATCGTCCTTTCGCTCTGCCCATCAGTTTGTGGATGATAGGCAGTACTCATGTCTAGACGAGTTCCTAATGCTTACTGTAATGTCTGCCAGAATCTTGAAATAAATCTGCCATCCCTATCAGAGATAATAGAGATTGGTATTCCATGTCTGGAGACGACTTCCTTCAAATACAGTCGTGCTAACTTCTCCATCTTGTCATCTTCTCTTATTGGTAGGAAGTGTGCTGATTTGGTGAGACGATCAACTATTACCCAAATAGTATCAAAACCACTTGCAGTCCTTGGCAATTTAGTGATGAAATCCATGGTAATGTTTTCCCATTTCCATTCCGGGATTTCGGGTTGTTGAAGTAGACCTGATAGTTTCTGATGCTCAGCTTTGACCTTAGAACACGTCAAACATTCTCCTACGTATTTAGCAACATCGGCTTTCATACCCGGCCACCAAAAATGTTTCTTGAGATCCTTGTACATCTTCTCCGTTCCAGGATGTATTGAGTATCTGGTTTTATGAGCTTCTCTAAGTACCATTTCTCTCATATCTCCAAATTTTGGTACCCAAATCCTTTCAGCCCTATACCGGGTTCCGTCTTCCCGAATATTAAGATGCTTCTCCGATCCTTTGGGTATTTCATCCTTTAAATTTCCCTCTTTTAAAACTCCTTGTTGCGCCTCCTTTATTTGAGTAGTAAGGTTATTATGAATCATTATATTCATAGATTTTACTCGAATGGGTTCTCTGTCCTTCCTGCTCAAGGCATCGGCTACCACATTTGCCTTCCCCGGGTGGTAACGAATCTCAAAGTCGTAATCATTCAACAATTCAATCCACCTACGCTGCCTCATATTCAGTTGTTTCTGATTAAATATGTGTTGAAGACTTTTGTGGTCAGTATATATAATACTTTTGACCCCATATAAGTAGTGCCTCCAAGTCTTTAATGCAAAAACAACCGCGCCTAATTCCAAATCATGCGTCGTATAATTTTGTTCGTGAATCTTCAATTGTCTAGACGCATAAGCAATCACCTTCATTCGTTGCATTAATACACAACCGAGACCTTGCTTTGATGCGTCACAATAAATCACAAAATCATCATTCCCTTCAGGCAATGACAATATTGGTGCCGTAGTTAGCTTTTTCTTCAATAACTGAAACGCTTTCTCTTGTTCATCATTCCATTCAAATTTCTTCCCTTTATGCGTTAATGCAGTCAAGGGTTTTGCTATTCTGGAAAAGTCTTGGATGAACCTTCTGTAGTAACCAGCTAGTCCTAAAAACTGGCGTATGTGTTTCGGAGTTTTCGGGGTTTCCCACATTTCAACAGTTTCTATCTTTGCCGGATCCACCTTAATACCTTCTTTGTTCACTATGTGACCGAGGAATTGAACTTCTTCCAACCAAAATGCACACTTTGAAAACTTAGCGTACAATTCTTCCTTCCTCAATACTTCTAACACCTTTCTCAAATGTTCACCGTGTTCTTGGTCATTCTTTGAGTAAATAAGTATGTCATCAATGAAAACAATGACAAACTTGTCAAGGTATGGTCCACACACTCGGTTCATAAGGTCCATGAACACAGCTGGTGCATTAGTTAAACCAAACGGCATGACCATAAACTCGTAATGACCGTAACGTGTTCTGAAAGCAGTCTTTGGAATATCATCTTCTTTCACCCGCATTTGATGATACCCGGAACGTAAGTCAATCTTTGAATAAACAGACGAGCCTTGTAGTTGATCAAATAAGTCATCGATTCTCGGTAGTGGGTAGCGGTTCTTGATGGTAAGTTTGTGCAACTCTCGGTAGTCGATACACAACCTGAATGTACCATCTTTCTTCTTGACAAACAAAACAGGAGCTCCCCACGGTGATGTGCTTGGTCGAATGAAACCACGCTCTAAAAGTTCTTGTAATTGGCTTTGTAGTTCTTTCATCTCGCTGGGTGCGAGTCTGTAAGGAGCACGAGCTATTGGTGCAGCTCCTGGTACAAGATCTATTTGAAATTCAACGGATCGATGTGGGGGTAATCCCGGTAATTCTTTCGGAAATACATCGGGAAATTCTTTTGCAATGGGAACATCATTGATGCTCTTTTCTTCAGTTTGTACTTTCTCGACGTGTGCTAGAACAGCATAGCAACCTTTTCTTATTAGTTTTTGTGCCTTCAAATTACTAATAAGATGTAGCTTCGTGTTGCCCTTTTCTCCGTACACCATTAAGGGTTTTCCTTTTTCTCGTATAATGCGAATTGCATTTTTGTAACAAACGATCTCTGCTTTCACTTCTTTCAACCAGTCCATACCGATTATCACATCAAAACTCCCTAACTCTACTGGTATCAAATCAATCTTAAATGTTTCGCTAACCAGTTTAATTTCTCGATTCTGACATATATTATCTGCTGAAATTAATTTACCATTTGCTAATTCGAGTAAAAATTTACTATCCAAAGGCGTCAATGGACAACTTAATTTAGCACAAAAATCTCTACTCATATAGCTTCTATCCGCACCCGAATCAAATAAAACGTAAGCAGATTTATTGTCAATAAGAAACGTACCCGTAACAAGCTCCGGGTCTTCCTGTGCCTCTGCCGCATTAATATTGAAAACTCTTCCACGGCCTTGTCCATTCGTGTTCTCCTGGTTCGGGCAATTTCTAATAATGTGGCCCGGTTTTCCACATTTATAACAAACTACATTGGCATAACTTGCTCCGACACTACTTGCTCCGCCATTACTCGTTCCGACACCATTTGTTCCTTTCGTTCTATTAACCCCTGGTCCGTAGACCTCACACTTCGCTGCGCTATGACCATTTCTTTTACACTTGTTGCAAAATTTGGTGCAAAACCCCGAGTGATTCTTTTCACACCTTTGGCATAGCTGCTTCTGATTGTTGTTGTTGTTGCGGTTATTATTGTTGTTGGGATGATTGTTGTAGTTGTTGTTGTTGTTGTTGTTGTTGTTGTTGGGCCGTTTGTTGTAGTTGCGATTGATGTTGCGATTGTTGGGATAATTGTTGCGATTATTGTTGTAATTGCTGTTGTTGTTGTATTGGTGATTCTTATCACCGTTTTCCTCCCACTTTCTTTTGACTTGCTTCCCATTGGCCTCTTCAGCAGTCTGTTCTTTAATTCTTTCTTCAATCTGGTTCACTAGTTTGTGAGCCATTCTACATGCCTGTTGTATGGAGGCGGGCTCGTGTGAACTTATATCTTCTTGGATTCTTTCCGGTAATCCTTTCACAAACGCGTCGATCTTCTCTTCCTCATCTTCGAATGCTCCCGGACACAATAGGCACAATTCTGTGAATCTTCTTTCGTACGTGGTAATATCAAATCCTTGGGTTCGTAACCCTCTAAGTTCTGTCTTGAGCTTATTGACCTCAGTTCTGGGACGGTACTTCTCGTTCATCAAGTGCTTGAATGCTGACCACGGTAGTGCGTACGCATCGTCTTGTCCCACTTGCTCTAGATAGGTATTCCACCATGTTAACGCAGAACCTGTGAAGGTATGCGTAGCGTACTTTACTTTGTCCTCTTCAGTACACTTACTTATGGCAAACACCGATTCAACCTTCTCAGTCCACCGTTTCAATCCGATCGGTCCTTCGGTTCCATCAAATTCCAAAGGTTTGCAGGCAGTGAATTCTTTGTAGGTGCATCCTACACGATTTCCTGTACTGCTAGATCCAAGGTTATTGTTGGTATGTAGCGCAGCCTGTACTGCGGCTATGTTTGAAGCTAGAAAAGTACGGAATTCCTCTTCATTCATATTCACGGTGTGTCGAGTAGTCGGTGCCATTTCCTTCAAAATAGTTAAATGGAACAAGTTAATTATACAGAATATTAAGAGTAGTTAATAGTATTTTGTAGCATAATATGAACTCATTTATAAAAGCTTTTTCTTCATATTAGCGTTTTATAAGTTTAAATTCGGGTAGTACCTACCCGTTAAGTTCATACTTAGTAGCTAATATACAATTCAACTACTACAATTCTATATGAAAAACTGATTATAATAATATTTCGAGTTCAAACTTTTATACAATATTTTACAAACTTACAATACCGCTTATTTTACATAAAGCATGAAATATAGCACACAATAACTTTGATACAAGATAGTTGTGAAGACAATTCTAGCTAGTACACAAGTCGTTCAGCAAAGGCAATAAAGACACGTAATTCATACGTCCAGAAACAAGTCATGCATTCTGGTTTTACTAGGACTACTTCCCATCCTTGGTCTTGTGCAACATAACCGTTATGGCCGTTGATAAGACAGCGTGTTGTAACGTCATCAAAGGGACGAGGGTTACGTAATGTCCAACAGTCCCGTAATAATCTAAAAACCTCATTTCTTACCCCAATTACCGACTCCGTCACTTGTGGAAACGTTTTGTTTAATAGTTATAGCCCGATGTTCTTGTTCTCACTTTGGTGAGAAGCGAACATTACTAATCCGTAAGCATAACATGCTTCTTTATGTTGCATGTTAGCCGCTTTTTCTAAATCACGAAGTCCAATATTCGGATATATTGAGACAAAATAATTTCTTAACCCGTTGCGTAAAATAGCATTTGGGTTCCCCGCAATATATGCGTCAAAGTAAACACATCGTAACTTATGGGTTTCCCAATGTGATATCCCCCATCTTTCAAACGAAAGTCTCTTATAAACCAAGACATTCTTGGAACGTTCTTCGAATGTCTTACAAACTGATCTCGCCTTAAATAGTTGTGCCGAAGAATTCTGGCCGACTCTAGACAAGATTTCATCAATCATGTCTCCAGGTAGGTCTCTTAAAATATTGGGTTGTCTATCCATTTTGTGTTTTTAAACTGTAAAATAGACAAGAGTTAGATTCATAAAAAAATACTTATTAATACAAGCAATTTTTACATATATCATAAAGCATAAGAACACTATATTACATATATTACACCACACGAATACAACTATCTTATTCCGACTCGCTCGTTTCTTCTTCTTCGGTTTTAGTTCGTTTTGCTAAGTTTCTAGGGATATATGATGTTCCCCTAATACGAGCCGTCGTTGTCCACATTGGTTTAGAAAAACCTGGTGGTTTAGAGGTTCCCGGGTCATTGTTACAACTTAAGGACTTCGGGGGTTGACGATACATATAAAGTTCATCGGGGTTGGAATTAGATTTCTCTATTTTTATGCCCTTTCCCTTATTATTTTCTTTTGCCTTTTTAAATTCAGTTGGGGTAATTTCTATAACATCATCGGAATTCTCGTCGGAATCCGATTCATCGGAGAATTGGTAATCCTCCCAATATTTTGCTTCCTTGGCGGAAACACCATTGACCATAATTAACTTTGGTCGGTTGGTTGAGGATTTTCTTTTACTTAACCGTTTTATTATTTCCCCCACCGGTTCTATTTCTTCATCCGGTTCCGATTCTTCTTCCGGTTCCGATTCTTCTTCCGGTTCCGACTCTTCTTCCGGTTCCTCTTCGGGAACTTGTGAATCAGTCCACAAATCATTCCAATTTACATTTGACTCTTCATTATTATTAGGTGAGTCAATGGGACTTGTTCTAGAGGTAGACATCTATCACATAATATCAAACACGTTAAGAGATTAATATATCACATAATATTCATATGTTAAAAATATATAGTTTCCAACAAAAATGTTAAGCAATCATTTTTAAAGAAAACACGGTCGAAGTCCAGACTCACTAATGCATCCTAACAAACTCGATAAGACACACTAATGCAAATTTTCTGGTTCTCTAAGACCAACGCTCGGATACCAACTGAAATGTCCCGTTCTTATTGATTAAAAACGTTCCATATTAATTGATTTCGTTGCGAGGTTTTGACCTCTATATGAGACGTTTTTCAAAGACTGCATTCATTTTTAAAACAAACCATAACCTTTATTTCATAAATAAAGGTTTAAAAAGCTTTACGTAGATTATCAAATAATGATAATCTAAAATATCCTGTTTACACACGACCATTACATAATGGTTTACAATACAAATATGTTACATCGAATTTAGTTTCTTGAATGCAGTTTTTACACAATATCATACAAACATGGACTCCAAATCTTGTCCTTATTTTAGTATGCAACAGCGGAAGCTCTTAATATTCACCTGAGAATAAACATGCTTTAAACGTCAACAAAAATGTTGGTGAGTTATAGGTTTAACCTATATATATCAAATCGTAACAATAGACCACAAGATTTCATATTTCAATACACATCCCATACATAGAGATAAAAATCATTCATATGGTGAACACCTGGTAACCGACAATAACAAGATGCATATATAAGAATATCCCCATCATTCCGGGACACCCTTCGGATATGATATAAATTTCGAAGTACTAAAGCATCCGGTACTTTGGATGGGGTTTGTTAGGCCCAATAGATCTATCTTTAGGATTCGCGTCAATTAGGGTGTCTGTTCCCTAATTCTTAGATTACCAGACTTAATAAAAAGGGGCATATTCGATTTCGATAATTCAACCATAGAATGTAGTTTCACGTACTTGTGTCTATTTTGTAAATCATTTATAAAACCTGCATGTATTCTCATCCCAAAAATATTAGATTTTAAAAGTGGGACTATAACTCACTTTCACAGATTTTTACTTCGTCGGGAAGTAAGACTTGGCCACTGTTGATTCACGAACCTATAACAATATATACATATATATTAAAGTATGTTCAAAATATATTTACAACACTTTTAATATATTTTGATGTTTTAAGTTTATTAAGTCAGCTGTCCTCGTTAGTAACCTATAACTAGTTGTCCACAGTTAGATGTACAGAAATAAATCGATAAATATTATCTTGAATCAATCCACGACCCAGTGTATACGTATCTCAGTATTGATCACAACTCAAACTATATATATTTTGGAATCAACCTCAACCCTGTATAGCTAACTCCAACATTCACATATAGAGTGTCTATGGTTGTTCCGAAATATATATAGATGTGTCGACATGATAGGTCAAAACATTGTATACGTGTCTATGGTATCTCAAGATTACATAATATACAATACAAGTTGATTAAGTTATGGTTGGAATAGATTTGTTACCAATTTTCACGTAGCTAAAATGAGAAAAATTATCCAATCTTGTTTTACCCATAACTTCTTCATTTTAAATCCGTTTTGAGTGAATCAAATTGCTATGGTTTCATATTGAACTCTATTTTATGAATCTAAACAGAAAAAGTATAGGTTTATAGTCGGAAAAATAAGTTACAAGTCGTTTTTGTAAAGGTAGTCATTTCAGTCGAAAGAACGACGTCTAGATGACCATTTTAGAAAACATACTTCCACTTTGAGTTTAACCATAATTTTTGGATATAGTTTCATGTTCATAATAAAAATCATTTTCTCAAAATAACAACTTTTAAATCAAAGTTTATCATAGTTTTTAATTAACTAACCCAAAACAGCCCGCGGTGTTACTACGACGGCGTAAATCCGGTTTTACGGTGTTTTTCGTGTTTCCAGGTTTTAAATCATTAAGTTAGCATATCATATAGATATAGAACATGTGTTTAGTTGATTTTAAAAGTCAAGTTAGAAGGATTAACTTTTGTTTGCGAACAAGTTTAGAATTAACTAAACTATGTTCTAGTGATTACAAGTTTAAACCTTCGAATAAGATAGCTTTATATGTATGAATCGAATGATGTTATGAACATCATTACTACCTTAATTTCCTTGGATAAACCTACTGGAAAAGAGAAAAATGGATCTAGCTTCAATGGATCCTTGGATGGCTCGAAGTTCTTGAAGCAGAATCATGACACGAAAACAAGTTCAAGTAAGATCATCACTTGAAATAAGATTGTTATAGTTATAGAAATTGAACCAAAGTTTGAATATGATTATTACCTTGTATTAGAATGATAACCTACTGTAAGAAACAAAGATTTCTTGAGGTTGGATGATCACCTTACAAGATTGGAAGTGAGCTAGCAAACTTGAAAGTATTCTTGATTTTATGAAACTAGAACTTTTGGAATTTATGAAGAACACTTAGAACTTGAAGATAAAACTTGAGAGAGATCAATTAGATGAAGAAAATTGAAGAATGAAAGTGTTTGTAGGTGTTTTTGGTCGTTGGTGTATGGATTAGATATAAAGGATATGTAATTTTGTTTTCATGTAAATAAGTCATGAATGATTACTCATATTTTTGTAATTTTATGAGATATTTCATGCTAGTTGCCAAATGATGGTTCCCACATGTGTTAGGTGACTCACATGGGCTGCTAAGAGATGATCATTGGAGTGTATATACCAATAGTACATACATCTAAAAGCTGTGTATTGTACGAGTACGAATACGGGTGCATACGAGTAGAATTGTTGATGAAACTGAACGAGGATGTAATTGTAAGCATTTTTGTTAAGTAGAAGTATTTTGATAAGTGTATTGAAGTCTTTCAAAAGTGTATAAATACATATTAAAACACTACATGTATATACATTTTAACTGAGTCGTTAAGTCATCGTTAGTCGTTACATGTAAGTGTTGTTTTGAAACCTTTAGGTTAACGATCTTGTTAAATGTTGTTAACCCAATGTTTATAATATCAAATGAGATTTTAAATTATTATATTATCATGATATTATCATGTATGAATATCTCTTAATATGATATATATACATTAAATGTCTTTACAACGATAATCGTTACATATATGTCTCGTTTAAAAATCATTAAGTTAGTAGTCTTGTTTTTACATATGTAGTTCATTGTTAATATACTTTATGATATGTTTTCTTATCATAGTATCATGTTAACTATATATATATATATATCCATATATATGTCATCATATAGTTTTTACAAGTTTTAACGTTCGTGAATCACCGATCAACTTGGGTGGTCAATTGTCTATATGAAACATATTTCAATTAATCAAGTCTTAAAAAGTTTGATTGCTTAACATGTTGGAAACATTTAATCATGTAAATATCAATCTCAATTAATATATATAAACATGGAAAAGTTCGGGTCACTACATCTGGTCACTTTATAAATCAATGCCCTGATAAGGAGAAGAACAAAGAACCTGCACGTGGGAGGGCATTTAATGTTAGTGCCAGTGAAGCACGTGAGGATCTTAATCTTGTCACGGGTACGTTTACCGTTAATAATCAACTAGCTTCTATTATGTTTGATATGGGTGCTGACAGAAGTTATATGTGTAAAGACTTTAGTTCTACACTAAAATGTGCATCATTGCCTCTAGACGATAAATATACTATTGAATTAGCTAATGGTAAACTGATAAAAGTTGATAAAATTTGCCATGGTTGTGAAATAAATCTCGTTGGTGAAACCTTCAAAATCGATTTGATACCCGTAGAATTAGGAAGTTTTGACGTAATCGTTGGCATGGACTGGATGTCCAAAACAAGAGCGAAAGTTGTTTGCGCTGAGAAAGCGATCCGCATCCCTCGAAAGGATGAAACGTCATTAATGATTTATGGGGAGAAGAGCAACTCGAAGCTAAACCTTATCAGCTGTATGAAGGCCCAGAAACTTATAAGAAAAGGTTGTTATGCTATTCTGGCATACGTAAAGAAGATCGATATTGAAGAAAGAAGCATTGATGACATGCCGGTTGTAAGATAATATCCCGGAGTATTTCCAGAAGAATTACCGGGGCTACCTCCACACAGATGTGTAGAATTCCAGATTGATCTCGTACCAGGAGCCGCACCTGCAGCCCGATCCCCATATAGACTTGCACCTTCAGAAATGCAAGAATTACAAAATCAGTTGCAAGAATTATCAGACCGTGGATTTATTCGTCCCAGCTTTTCATCTTGGGGTGCTCCTATTCTGTTCGTCAAGAAGAAGAATGGATCTATGAGAATGTGCATAAATTACCGAGAATTAAACAAATTAACGATCAAGAATCGGTACCCATTACCGAGGATTGATGATTTGTTTGATCAATTACAAGGATCAAGTGTTTATTCTAAGATTAATCTACACTCCGGATATCATCAGCTGAGAATGAAGAAAGAAGATGTTCCTAAAACCGCGTTCAGAACCCGTTACAGTCACTATGAATTTTTAGTTATGCCTTTTGGATTGACTAATGCTCCAGCAGTATTCATGGATCTAATGAATCGCATCTGTAGACCGTATTTAGAAAAATTTGTCATTGTTTTTATCGACGACATATTGATTTACTCGAAGAACATGGAAGAACATGAGCAACACTTAAGACTGGTACTAGAGATACTCAAGAAAGAAGAACTGTACGCAAAATTTTCGAAGTGTGATTTCTGGTTACAAGAATTACAATTTTTGGGCCATGTTGTCAGTAAACATGGAATTAAAGTTGACCCTGCTAAGATCGAAGCCATTATAAATGGGAAACGCCGAAGACTCCAACACAAATTCGCCAATTCTTAGGTCTTGCTGGTTACTACCGAAGATTCATTTAAGATTTCTCTAGAATCGCCAAACCCTTAACTGCATTGACTCAAAAGGGAAAGAAGTATGATTGGTCCACGGAACAGGAATCCTCATTCCAGTTATTAAAGAAGAAGTTAACGTCTGCACCCATTTTGTCATTACCAGAAGGAAATGATAATTTCATGATCTATTGTGACGCTTCGCGCCAAGGTTTAGGATGTGTATTAATGCAACGCACAAAAGTTATCGCATATGCCTCACGACAACTAAAAATTCATGAAAAAAACTATACGACGCATGATTTGGAACTTGGAGGAGTAGTTTTTGCACTCAAAATATGGAGACACTATCTATATGGCACCAAGTGTACAGTGTACACCGACCATAAGAGTCTTCAGCATATTTTTGATCAAAAACAACTCAATATGAGACAACATCGCTAGGTAGAGTTGTTAAACGATTACGAGTGTGAAATCCGTTACCACCCCGGAAAGGCTAATGTTGTAGCTGATGCCCTAAGTCGGAAAGAAAGAGTAAAACCTCTTAGGGTCCGAGCTTTGAGCATTACAATCCGTACCGATCTCACAAAGCAAATTCAAGTAGCACAGTTAGAAGCTTTAAAAGAAGAAAATGAAAAAGGAGAAATGAGCAAAGGATTAGAAAAACAGCTTGAAGTAAAAGCAGATGGAACCCTGTATTTTGCTGATAGGATATGGGTACCAAAATATGGTAATCTAAGGCAACTAGTACTGGATGAAGCACACAAAATGAGGTACTCAATTCAGCCAGGAAATGGGAAAATGTACCACGATCTCAAGAAGTTCTATTGGTGGCCTAATATGAAGATAGGAATTGCTACTTATGTAAGCAAATGTTTGACGTGTGCAAAGGTCAAAGCTGATCACCAAAAGCCGTCAGAGTATATTAAGCTAAACAATAAGTTAGAGTATATTGAGGAGCCGGTTGCTATACTCGATGAGAAAGTCAAAAGGTTGAGACATAAAAAGGTTAGGACTTTTAAAGTTCAATGGCGTCGTAGTAAGGGTTCCGAGTTTACTTGGGAGCCCGAAGAATTCGTGTTGGTTTATCTTCCCTCTTGTCATGCGGCATGGATCGCGAGGACGCGCTCTGATTCAAGTGGGGGAGAGTTGTAAGACCCGATTATTTATAGTGTATATAAGTGTAATTAAGATACTTGAAGTGGGGTTTTGTTGTACATATTCAAAAAGGAAAGAGATTCTAATCTGGGGGATCTGCGCGCCGTGCAGATATATGGCGCCCCTCGCCATTTGCTGTGACAGCTCACCCTTCTCTTTTTAAATTAGATATTTTGAGGGCTTTTTGGTAATTACACATGGAGGCCCGAATTAAAGGCCCTAGATCAGTCTTGGAGCCTCATTTACTCCATTTCCATCTACTTCAACCTTATCACTTAAATTCTAGAGGGAGAGTAAGATTCTAGTGTGAGAAAACTCATTTTGGAGAAGAAGAAGAAGGAATCTTGCTTAAGCTCAAGTTATAAAGTTTTTCATCTACTTCCTAGCTACATTTTGAGTGTAGTGGTATGCTTTAATCTTAATTTCCTTATTTAATTTGATTAAGGGTTAGGGTTTGGGGTAGATGATGAACTTAAAACCCATTTGTGGGTGAATTGGGTGTTTTAAGTGAAATTGGGTCATGTGGACTCAAAGATGACTAACTAGGGTTTTCAAAGTGTTAGATTGATGTTTATGAACTTAAATTAGTTAGTAAATTGCTAGCACACCTATATATATATATATAAATATATATATATATATATATATATATATATATATATATATATATATATATATATATATATATATATATATATATATGTAAGTTGGCGTTATGTGGGTTAGTGGATGACCCGAAATGGGTGTGTTGACCTTAAATTGGTCAAACGGGTCAAAATGGACCTAGGTTAGTTAATGTTTGTGATTAATGCATAAACCTTGTGTTGAAATGTGTTTTTAAACCTATCTTGGCAAATGTTAGGGTTTCGGTGTGAGTTGACCCAATTTTAGGGTTAAGTGTCCAAATGGGTCAAAATGACCTAGTAATGGTGAGTGTTGTGAGTTTGACCAACTTGAACGAATGATTGATTATATATACTTTGTAATAGGTGCGTTACCTTGAAGTTTCAAGCTTGGTTTATTGATTCACCGAAGGCGTAAGGTGAGTGGAATAATTATATGCGTAGGTGTTGTAGCGTGAGATGTGAAGTGTCGATGTGCTAAGACACCACATTTCACGTGACGAGTGAAGTGTCGATGTGCTAAGACACCACTCAAAGTAATATGACAGGTGAAGTGTCGATGTGTTAAGACGCCACCCGGGGTGAAGTGTCGATGTGTTAAGACACCACCCGGAGTGAAGTATCGATGTGCTAAGATGCCACTCCAAGTAAGTTGAAAGGTAAAGTGCCGATGTGTTAAGGCGCCACTCGAGGTGAAGTATCGACGTGTTAAGATGCCACCTCAAGTAAAATGAAGAGTGAAGTGTCAAAGTGTTAAGACACCACTCAGGGTGAAGTGTCGACGTGTTAAGACGCCACCAAGGGTGAAGTATCGACGTGTTAAGATGCCACCCGTGGGGTTAGTGTACGAAGTGTTAAGTGCACTAATGGTTGTTATGAACTCCGACGGTCTTTAAACACCGTTCCCTCATTCGATTGGTTAACCATGGTTATTGTGGTGTAGTGTAAGCATATTATATTTGTTCAAGCTAAATATACTATTGTTATGTTAGCTTGGTTATTGGAGGTTATAGCTTGTATTTATGACGATAAGCTAATTGTGTTTGCTAGCATGTATACGGTATGCGTGTAAGTGTTTGCAAGTAGATATATTATATATGTATGTGTATAATTATTGCATTCACTAAGCTTTGCTTACCATCTCGTTGTTTACCTTTTTATAGGTTCGGTTGTGGACAAGGGTAAGGGCATTATCTTGGATTAGAGATCCCGCTTTGTTGTTGGGGGACGCTTTTTGGATGAGTTAGCTTTTGGAGTTTGACCGAGGCTTGGGTAGTTTAACCCCAAACACCATGCTCGTAGTGTCGTTTGGTATTTAAACTTAATGTGGTCGAAACTCAAACTTTTGTATGAAACTCGTAAAACGGCCGATGTGTGCCCCGCTTTGTAAAACTTATTTTATGTATGATTTGTGTTAGTTTTACATGTTTGAATATGTTGTTAAAAGCGTTTTATCTAATTATGTCGGGAAGTGGCCAATCTTTTTCACGTTTCAAGACTTTTTGGATAGACCAGATCGGCGCGCCGCGCGGGGTACTGGCGCGCCGCGCCAGTTGCTGAACAAACAAAATTTTCTTTTTGATATTTTCCGCGGGTTCGATGGTGGTTTGGTTTGGGTTGTTACAAGTGGTATCAGAGCATGGTCTAAGGGATTTAGGTGACTTGAAATAGGCGCCTAGACTTAGACTTTTTGTGTGCGCCTTATGCGGGACTTGTAGGACTTTGGGTCGGATTGGGTTTTGGTTAGTGCATAGGTTTATGTGAACTAATCATGCGCTATTGTTTTGTGTGGTATTTGAAATCGTCAAGCAAGATAGACGTGGTACTAGTGAGTTAACGCGATGTGCTCGCGTAACAATGATTAGCTACCATTGTTACAGGTTCAAATCGTGTCAAACAATTGATGTACGATGATTGTTGAGCGAGATGGAGTAGTGTGGTGTATATGTATATACATATGTGTTAAGTCCTTTCGTTTCGTTGCTTAATTTACTTCATTTTATAGAATGAAGATGAGAAATGGACACGACACCAATGATGGAAGTACGAGTGAGGACGTTAAGTTCATGGCCAAAGTTGAGGCCATCTTTAAACTTCAAAAGGCGGAGTTCCTCGAGGATGTTAAGAAAATGTTTCTAGATACGATTGATGAGCAATTAGTCAATGTAGTCAAGGAGCAAGTGAAGGCCGTTCTTCACGAAGATAATGTGGGAAGACGGGACTTTCTCTATAAGAACTTCAAGGATTCTCAACCTCCCACCTTTGAAGGTGAACGAGACCCTCTAACGAGTGCCCGTTGGATCTCCGATATGGAGGGGGCCTTCCGTACTTGTGAATGTCCTCCCGATAAGAAGACAAGGTACGGGTGTGGTATGTTGAGGGGTGATGCTAAGTTGTGGTGGGACGCAAAACTCCAAGTTTATGGTGAAGAGCAATGCATGGAATTCACGTGGGATGAATTCAAGTCCGAATTTTTCAAGGAATATCGAACTTCGTCCGATCTTACTAGGCTTAAGGACGAGTTACATTCCTTGAGGCAAGGGTCAATGGATTTGAACACTCTCAAATCCGTGTTTTTGTCCAAGACCCAATTTTGCCTAGAGTATGTCAGGAATGATAAGATGTTGAAGGAAGACTTTTACCGAACGTTGAATGATTGTTATCAAGATAAGATTAGCGTAACGGTAGTGAAAACTTTTGATGAGTTATTTGATATGGCCAAGGTTTTTGAGGCGCTCGTGTTGAGGAAGAGCGGCTTTACTTTTGGCAAGAGAAAGAGTGAAGGTTCGAACCATTCGAACTTTTCGAACAAAAAGAACAAAAAGGGTTCTGGTAATGTTGGTGGAGGGAAGAAGGGTGCTTCCGGGGATTTTTCTTATTCGTGCTATAATTGTGGATAAAAGGGACACATGGCTCGTGAATGTCCGAGTCTATCCTCCGCAAACAAAATCACTTGTTTTAATTGTGGTAAAGAGGGGCACAAAAGGCCGAAATGTCCCGATTTGCACAACGATAATGTTAAGCGGCTAGAGAGGGCGGCGGGTACGGCTAGGGGTCGTAATTATTTGATGACCAATGAGGAAGCCAAACAATCTAATGAAGTCGTCTCAGGTACTTTCATGGTTAATTCTAATCCGGCAAGGATACTCTTTGATAGTGGTGCTAACTTGTCGTTCGTGTCACCAAAATTTGTTTCGAAACTTAATAAACCATTAGCTAAGTTGAGTCGTCTGGTAGAAGTTGAAATTGCGGATGGCAAGACGGTGCTAGTGGTGGATGTGTGTAAAAATTGTAATGTTGTGTTTGGTGCCGAAAACTTTAAAATTGATCTCATCCCGATGACTTTGGGTGATTTTGATATCGTTGTTGGTATGGATTGGCTCGATCATAATAGAGTCGATATTGCATCCCACAAAAAATTTATTCGTGTGAAGACCCCAAGTGGGAGAGAGTTAATTATTCATGGCGATAAGCGAAGAAGACCCGTGCCGATATGTTCTTTTGCACGGGCACGTCGTTTCCTTGTTAGTGGTGGCATGGCTTTTCTTGCCCATGTTGTTGATACTCGTGATGAGTCACCACCCACCCGTAAAATTCCAGTGGTTAATGAATTCGAAGACATTTTTCCAGACGAGTTACCGGGTGTTCCGGCGGAAAGACAAGTTGAATTTCGCATTGAGTTGGTTCCGGGAGCTACTCCCATTGCTAAAAATCCTTATCGTTTAGCGCCGACGGAAATGCAAGAGTTGTTAAATCAAACCCAAGAGTTGCTTGAGACGGGTTTTATTCTACCGAGTGCTTTGCCATGGGGCGCTCCGGTTTTATTCGTAAAGAAGAAGGATGGTAGTATGCAGATGTGCATCGATTATTGGTAGTTAAATAAAGTGACGATCAAGAATCGTTATCCATTACCTCGGTTTGACGATTTTTTTGACCAACTCCAAGGTGCAACGTATTTCTCTAAAATCGACCTACGATCCGACTATCACCAAATGCGGGTTCGTGAGGAAGATATCGAGAAAACGACTTTTCGAACGCGTTATGGGCATTTTGAGTTTGTGGTAATGCCTTTTGGTCTTACGAATGCACCGGCGGCATTCATGGATCTTATGAACCGAGTGTGCCAACCTATGTTGGATAAGTCAGTGATTGTGTTCATTGACGACATACTAGTCTACTCGAAAAGTATGAACGAACATGAACGCCATTTACGTGAAGTTTTGAAGACGTTACGAAGGGAGAAGTTGTATGCTAAGTTCTCCAAATGTGAATTTTGGCTAAGGGAGGTTCAATTCCTTGGCCATATTGTGAACAAAGATGGTATTCAAGTAGATCCGGGGAAGATTGAGACGGTGAAGAGTTGGAGACAACCGACTACACCTACGGAGGTCCGAAGTTTTCTCGGATTGGCCGGTTATTATCGTCGGTTTATCCAAGACTTTTCTAAGATCGCTTCTTCATTGACAAAGTTGACGAGGAAGAACGTGAGATTTAATTGGGAGAACGAGCAAGAAATTGCTTTTCAATTGTTAAAAGAGAAGTTGTGTCAAGCTCCGGTGTTAGTGTTGCCGGAAGGAGTGGAAGACATGACGGTCTATTGTGATGCTTCGTTAAATGGGCTCGGGTGTGTTCTAATGCAAAGAGGTAAAGTCATGGCTTACGCCTCTCGACAATTAAAAGAACACGAACCGAGATATCCGACTCATGATCTTGAGTTGGCGGCAGTAGTGCATGCGTTGAAAATTTGGCGCCACTACTTGTATGGTGTCAAGAGTACGATTTATTCGGATCATAAGAGTTTGAAACATCTCTTTAACCAACGAGATTTGAATTATCGTCAACGTAGGTGGATGGATGTGGTAAAAGACTATGATTGTGAAATACTTTATCATCCGGGCAAGGCGAATGTGGTCGCGGATGCGTTAAGTTGAAAGAGTCATCACCCGACTTTACGATTGGGATTGTTACGTATGATTATTACTAACGACTTTCTTGAAAAACTTGGTGTGACTCAAATAGAGGCTTACGTTCACAACACGCATGCGGAACGAATTGTGGGACAATCGGAATTCATTACCATGGGTTCGCGTGGTTTGTTGTATTTTCAAGGAAGGGTGTGGGTGCCTAAGATGGGTGATTATCGGCGGGTGCTACTTGATGAAGCACATAAGTCAAAGTATTCCATTCATCCGGGCGCGACAAAAATGTATCATGATTTGAGAAAGGATTATTGGTGGCCGGGCATGAAACGTGATGTTGTGAAGTATGTTGAGCAATGCGTCACGTGTTTGCAAGTAAAAGCCGAACACCAAAAGCCGTATGGTAAGTTACAACCGTTAGAAATTTCGAAGTGGAAATGGGAGCACATTACCATGGATTTCATTACAAAGTTGCCTAAAATGGCGAGAACCCAATTTGATTCGATTTGGGTGATAGTTGATAGATTGACGAAAAGTGCTTTATTTCTTCCCATTAAGGAAGCAATATCATAGGAGGCCTTGGCTAAGTTGTTCATCAAAGAAGTGGTGTCGAGACACGGGGTTCCTATATCTATTGTTTCGGATCGAGATACTCGTTTTACATCTCGGTTTTGGGAAAAGTTTCATGAAGATATGGGTACGCAATTAAAATTAAGCACGACATATCATCCTCAAACGGACGGTCAAACCGAACGTACGAATCAAACTTTAGAGGATATGTTACGGGCGTGTATTATTGATTTCAGTGGTAGTTGGGATGAGCACTTGCCTTTGGTGGAATTCTCGTATAATAATAGTTATCACACTAGTATCGGGATGCCACCTTATGAGATGCTATATGGGCAAAGATGTCGAACTCCAATTTGTTGGGGTGAAATAGGTCAAAGAGAAATCGGGAGTACCGATTTGGTTTTGGAGACGAATAACAAGATTGATATTATTCAGGATCATTTGAAGAAGGCTCAAGATAGACAAAAGTCGTGTGTCGATAAACGTTGACAAGCGATCGAATTTCAAGAAGGTGACATGGTGATGCTTAAGGTTTCGCCATGGAAAGGTATTATTCGATTTCGAAAACGGGGAAAGTTAGCTCCTCAGTTTATTGGGCCATTTAAGGTTTTAGCCCGTGTTGGTGAAGTCGCGTATCGTTTGGAATTACCCGAAGAGCTTGCGGGGATTCATAATACATTTCATGTTTCCCATCTCCGTAAGTGTCTTGCGGATGATTCATCTTGGGTGCCATTAGACGAGATTGAGCTAAACAATAAGTTAGAGTATATTGAGGAGCCGGTTGCTATACTTGATGAGAAAGTCAAAAGGTTGAGACATAAAGAGGTTAGGACTTTTAAAGTTCAATGGCGTCGTAGAAAGGGTTCCGAGTTTACTTGGGAGCCCGAAGAATTTGTGTTGGTTTATCTTCCCTCTTATCATGCAGCATGGATTGCGAGGACGCACTCCGATTCAAGTGGGGGAGAGTTGTAAGACCCGATTATTTGTAGTGTACATAAGTGTAATTAAGATACTTGAAGTGGGGTTTTGTTGTACAAATTCAAAAAGGAAATATATTCTGATCTGGGGGATCTGCGCTCCGCGCAAATATATGGCGCGCCGCGCCATTTGTTGTGACAGCTCACCCTTCTTTTTTTAAATTAGATATTTTGAGGGCTTTTTGGTAATTACACATGGGGCCTCGAATTAAAGGCCCTAGATCAGTCTTGGAGCCTCATTTACTCCATTTCCATCTACTTCAACCTTATCACTTAAATTCTAGAGAGAGGGTAAGATCCTAGTGTGAGAAAACTCATTTTGGAGAAGAAGAAGAAGGAATCTTGCTTAAGCTCAAGTTATAAAGTTGTTCATCTACTTCCTAGCTACATTTTGAGTGTAGTGACATGCTTTAATCTTAATTTCCTTGTTTAATTTGATTAAGGGTTAGGGTTTGGGGTATATGATGAACTTAAAACCCATTTGTGGGTGAATTGGGTGAAATTGGGTCATGTAGACTCAAAGATGACTAACTAGGGTTTTCAAAGTGTTAAATTGATGTTTATGAACTTAAATTAGTTAGTAAATTGCTAGCACACCTATATATATATATATATATATATATATATATATATATATATATATATATATATATATATGTAAGTTGGCGTTATGTGGGTTAGTGGATGACCCGAAATGGGTGTGTTGACCTTAAATTGGTCAAACGGGTCAAAATGGACGTATGTTAGTTAATGTTTGTGATTAATGCATAAACCTTGTGTTGAAATGTGTTTTTAAACCTATCTTGGCAAATGTTAGGGTTTCGGTGTGAGTTGACCCAATTTTAGGGTTAAGTGTCCAAATGGGTCAAAATGACCTAGTAATGGTGAGTGTTGTGAGTTTGACCAACTTGAACGAATGATTGATTATATATACTTTGTAATAGGTGCGTTACCTTGAAGTTTTAAGCTTGGTTTATTGATTCACCGAAGGCGTAAGGTGAGCGGAATAATTATATTCGTAGGTATATAATGTATTTATTTTTTGTAGCGTGAGATGTGAAGTGTCGATGTGCTAAGACACCACATTTCACGTGACGAGTGAAGTGTCGATGTGCTAAGACACCACTCAAAGTAATATGACGGGTGAAGTGTCGCTGTGTTAAGACGCCACCCGGGGTGAAGTGTCGATGTGTTAAGACACCACCCGGAGTGAAGTATCGATGTGCTAAGATGCCACTCCAAGTAAGTTAAAGGGTGAAGTGCCGATGTGTTAAGGCGCCACTTGAGGTAAAGTATCGACGTGTTTAGATGCCACCTTAAGTAAAATGAAGAGTGAAGTGTCGAAGTGTTAAGACACCACTCGAGGTGAAGTGTCGACGTGTTAAGACGCCACCCAGGGTGAAGTATCGACGTGTTAAGATGCCACCCGTGGGGTTAGTGTACGAAGTGTTAAGTGCACTAATGGTTGTTATGAACTCCGACGGTCTTTAAACACCATTCCCTCATTCGATTGGTTAACCATGGTTATTGTGTTGTAGTGTAAGCATATTATATTTGTTCAAGTTAAATATGCTATTGTTATGTTAGCTTGGTTATTGGAGGTTATAGCTTGTATTTATGACGATAAGCTAATTGTGTTTGCTAGCATGTAAACGGTATGCGTGTAAGTGTTTGCAAGTAGATATATTATATATGTGTATAATTATTGCATTCACTAAGCTTTGCTTACCCTCTCGTTGTTTACCTTTTTATAGGTTCAGTTGTGGACAAGGGTAAGGGCATTATCTTGGATTAGAGATCCCGCTTTGTTGTTGGGGGACGCTTTTTGGATGAGTTAGCTTTTGGAGTTTGACCGAGGCTTGGGTAGTTTAACCCCAAACACCATGCTCGTAGTGTCGTTTGGTATTTAAACTTAATGTGGTCGAAACTCAAACTTTTGTATGAAACTCGTAAAACGGCCGATGTGGGCCCCGCTTTGTAAAACTTATTTTATGTTTGATTTGTGTTAGTTTTACATGTTTGAATATGTTGTTAAAAGCGTTTTGTCTAATTATGTCGGGAAGTGGCCAATCTTTTTCACGTTTCAAGACTTTTTAGACATATCTAATTATGTCGGGGTACCGGCGCGCCGCGCCAGTTGCTGAACAAACAAATTTTTTTTTTTGATATTTTTCGCGGGTTCGATGGTGGTTTGGTTTGGGTTGTTACATCATATCTGATCGCGACACCCGATTCACATCACATTTTTGGCAGTCATTACAAAAAGCATTGGGAACTCGATTAGATATGAGCACCGCTTATCACCCACAGACAGATGGTCAAAGTGAAAGAACAATACGAACATTGGAAGACATGTTACGGGCATGCGTGATTGACTTTGGAACCAGTTGGGATCGACACTTACCGTTGGCAGAATTTTCGTACAAAAACAACTATCATACGAGCATCAACGCAGCGCCATTTGAAGCACTTTACGGTAGAAAGTGCAGATCTCCTATCTGTTGGAGTGAAGTAGGAGAAAGACAACTTACTGGATCAGAAATTATTCATGAAACCACCGAAAAGATCATTCAAATACAACAGCAATTGAAAACGGCCATGAGTCGCCAAAAGAGTTATGCTGATGTAAGAAGAAAACCGTTAGAATTTCAAGTGGGCGACAAAGTCATGTTGAAAGTGTCACCATGGAAAGGCGTTGTACGATTCGGTAAACGAGGAAAGCTAAGTCCTAGGTACGTAGGACCCTTTAAAATCACCAAAAGAATTGGAGCAGTTGCTTATCGATTAAACCTACCGCAAGAACTTAGTAGTGTTCATGACACATTTCACGTGTCAAATTTAAAGAAATGTTTAGCTGAAGAGGGTGTCTTAATTCCTCTTGACGAAATACGAATCAATGATAAACTCCATTTTATCGAAGAACCTGTTGAAATCATGGACCGTGAAGTCAAAAAATTAAAATAAAGCAAAATACCGATAGTTAGGGTTCGTTGGAACGCTAGACGAGGACCCGAATTTACTTGGGAATGTGAGGATCAAATGAAGCAAAAGTATCCACATTTGTTCACTGATATCGCTCATAAAACAGGTACTACTCAAAATTTCGGGACGAAATTTTCTTTAACGGGGAGGTACTGTAATGACCCGAAAAATTTCGACTTATTTAAACCAATTCTCTATATGATTTAATATTATGTAAACCGGTATATATATATATATATATATATATATATATATATACATATATATTATAAGATGTACAAGTAAAACACTAATTGCTACCGTAAAAAACGACTTTGCTACAGTAAAACACTAATTGCTACCGTAAAAATGACTTTGCTACAGTAAAACACTATTTTCTACAGTAAAACGACTTTGCTATAGTAAAACACTATTTGCTACAGTGAAAACGACTTGCTACAGTAACACTATTTGCTACAGTAAACACTATTTGTTACAGTAACACACTATTTGATGTCGACGAACTAAAAAACAAAAGCGGATCAGGCGGTCATGCGAGCGCATGGCAAAAACACTGAAAACCCATGCGATCGCATGAGCTACTGTAAATGGAAAAGTACTATAAATACGCCAGATTTCTGCACGAACTCTTCACACTTTTCTGTAATCTATATTGATATTTATAATTTTAATTTTTAATTTTAAGTTTAATAATAATAAAGTATATTCGAGGGTGTTTTAATTCGGGTTTCAAACCGTTTTAAGCTAAGGAAATATTAGGTATTGTTCGGGGTATTGTTCTTGAATCCAAGGCCAACCATACAGTCATCTACCATCATTACGTCTACGCAATTTGCCTACAATATTGAGTCTCAATATTGAACCGTGAGTTTATAGTCTCCCTTTTCAAATACTTTAAATATTTTTGGGCTGAGAATACGTGTAATTTATTTTAAACGCAATAAGACACAAGTACATACTAAATTCTACACTGAGTTAAACCGAAAATCCCTTAGCTTTGGTAACTAGTAGCTGCCAGTACATAGGATATGGACTGGTGGGCGCGAATAATTGTATATGGATCCATAGGGCTTAATATCCCCGTCCGAGCTAGAGCGCTAGCCTTTTAACGTACGTATGTTATTTGAGTTTATGACACACTGGTTTGCGTGTATTAAAACGAATGGGGTAATTATCAATATAACGTTAAAGTTTAGTTACTAGGGTGCTCTGTTACGTAGAATCTATTGATAAACTTTTGATGAAATCTTGTGGTCTATCTTTATATATAATTATGACTCGAGCAATTAAACCTATAACTCACCAACATTCGTGTTGACTTTTTATCATGTTTTATTCTCAGGTCCTTAGACTGCTTCCGCTGTGATGTGCTTGTTGCCTGCATGGAGTCTCTCATGCTTTGTATAAAGTTTATTGCATTCGAAATAAAACTGCGTTGTGTAATAAATAATTTGACTGTGATGTCAAACTGTATGATAAAAACTTATGTATTTTGGGGATTTGCTTATAAGTAAGCACTCACCCACATGTTTATAACTTTCTATGTTTAGAAAGTCACTTATTTTAATGAATGCAATATTTTTTCAAAACGTATCATATAGAGGTCAAAACCTCACTGTGAAATCAATGATTAACGTGCCGCGTCAATAGCGATTTTGACGGGTCTTTATAACCACGGTTAACCGTAGTGCGACCGCAGAATCTTCTGTCACCATTTTTGATCAAATTTAGTTTGACCACTTTCCGATATCTATAATTCATGAAACCTTTTTCAACACATTTATAATAGATGTCCTTTCCATACTCAATTGAGTCTTGGTCATAAAAACACTAATCTTGGTTAATTATGCTTAATTACATCTTAATGACAAATTAACCATGATTAGGCATAACACATAAGTGTTAATCAATAACTTGTAATCTTAAAATATGTCTAGAAATTCTTAGGATGATCACCAAGTACCAACACACATAGGCTAATGTCACTAGACCACTAATTACAATTAAAGATTACTTAGGGACAAATTAAGGCTAAATGATGTACAATGCTTTTGAGTAAAGACTTGTAATCCTAAAATTCACTTAGATACGTTTAGGATGGTCACCAAGTCCCAACTAGAAATTGCTCTTCCCTTGTGCATGTGTTGAACATTAATGTGTGCTTACACATTAATCATGCAATATGTTATATTACAAGTAAGCTTGCTAAAGCTTAAACCATAGTGTTGTGCAAATATCTATATGATTGATTTTAAAATAACTATCTCTTGCTATGTGTGAGTATTACTTGCTATTTGCTAATATGTTTAATACTTATCAATTTGCCAACTTGATTACTATGCTTGCTATGTGTTTACTAGTTAGAATACTAGGATTCAAGTAATTAGTTTACTCCAATAAATTAAGTGTAAAATGGTTCACTAAGGATTAATGGTCAATTGTCTATTTGGTCTTGTCTAAGTAACACATTGTGTTTACTTGTCCAAGTATGACTTAACATTGATGTCTTTACATACTTAATGCTTATTTTAGAAAGACATCATTCAATTAATCTCTACTTAATCTTAAAATGAACATGACTTGTGATTAATTGAAACTAGGAAGTTAATGACATGTTGACTAGTCTTTAGGATTGAACCAAATGCATTAATGTGGGTAACAAAGTCTTGACCAAACTGAGATTACCCAAAATATCAATCAAGACACATCTCCAATAATGTTGGGTTTACCACTTTTGGAGTGTTATGTCATTTTCACTTAATAAGACAAAATCTCACACACTTAATGCATATAGTACTTGTATAGGATGTTGGGTTTCTTTTGCAGGTGCTAAATGGAGTAAAGGTTCCAAAATGTGATGTTAAAATCTGAGTCAAACGGCTATACAACGGATACATAATTTTAGACTGGAGCATGCACGGTCGAACCACGGTCGACCGTGTCTACAACCGTGTGACAACGGCTAGTTTTTGAATCACACTATAAAAGGCAAGCATTGAAGAGCATTTGAAGTTGACCCTCTTGCATATTTCAAAGGCTTATTTCCAGAGATCACAAGTGCTTTAATTACTACTCAAATGTGATCAAGCAAGAGAAGATTCTATGAGCTTATAGATATAGAATTTGGTTGTTGTAAACTTACTAATCAAAATCATTTATCTTTTGAGTTTACTTAGTGTAATGTATGTCTAAGTATTGTCTTAGGATCATCATTGCAAAGGGTATGAGTCTTGTAACTTTAATTAGTAGAAGCATAGGCTAGCTTAGTGATCTACTTTCTTAAAGGGACTTAGAAAGTTGATTAATCTTATTTGAAGATTAATACTTGTCCAAGATGAAGAGAAGTTGATCTAGGTTGGAGTTGGTCTTTTAAAGGGATAGAAAGATTAGGTTTGTTGTCTACCAAAGAAGTTGAAGACTTGTAAATCAGAACTCCACCGGGTTTGGAGAAAAGTGCTTAGTGAAGTAAGAAATCCCGATTAGTGTAATCGGGGAGTGGATTAAGGTGGATTAGTTAACATCTACCCGAACCACTATAAATCCTTGTGTCTATGTTCTTTACATTACTTTACTTATCATTTTGAACATACACACCACACACATCAAAGTTTGAGTTGAATTGGTTGATCATAGTTAATCAAATTTGGTGATCAATCGAAAAAGTGTTAAAAACGTATCAAGTAACTATTCACTCCCCCCTCTAGTTACTTACAGTGTTTAAACCTCAGAGATTATCCTTAGTAAAGCAGTATATGATGTTAGAAGTTATGTTCTAATCCTAACTCTCGTTATCTGTCAGGACACGGAATAACAACGTGCCATGTTGAATGAACACAATCACAAACGGGAGGAGCCCGTTGGGTTAGGTTGACAAAACAGCTAAAGGTACTAACAACTTTATCATTATTCTACGAAGATCAAACTAACTCTAATCATTATACGGCATTGCATTGTTAAGGTGATTAGTAAAATAGATAAGAACCTACAAGGTACATACAATGCATAGTAAGAAAAATCATAAAGCAACAATAAAACAAGAACATGGAATATGGTCGAATAATAAAGTTGGGTGTAACTAGATAAGTCCTAACATTCCTAAGAGGTTTCTCAGGAACAGTTATCAGGCATGCTAGGTTATTCATGTCTCAATTCCTATGTTCTGTTTCTTGAAGGCGCATTAAATGCCTCTCGGGAACTCCGGCTGTATCGAGTTCAGAGATGCTTCAGGTACAGTATAATTGAGGGTCTTAGATTTTATGAAGTAGCTAATTTCATATAAGTGGACAAGTCTCAGCCACAACCTAGGTTGGTCAATACTCAAGATTCTAACATACAAGCTTATCGGAATCATAAATTTAGCAGAACAATGACAATCGTACTAAATTTACATAAATACGCTGGCCTAAGTTTCTATATGGCAACATACGGATAACTTTAAGCTAGCATGGCAATATCACAATGCTCATTCAAACATAAATAATAAAAACCTGTGTTTAAATAAAAATTGCGTTCAGATTAAAACCTGAGAAATTGTAGCCTACAGAGATTCGCCCTTGGTTCCATGGACTCAGGAATATCCTTCGAAGATAAACTATTAACTTGCTACTAAACTACTACTTGAATATTATAAGTGTTTTTTGAAGTGATAAATGAAAATTGGATATGTTACAAATGAGAAATCAAAGTCCTTTTTATAGGTACTTCTGACCCTGACAGGCCATGTACACTGTGGAATGGGCAGGACGTGTACACAGGCCGTGTGGATTAGGCATGTGGAGATGGTTTCCTATGTAAGGAACTCGTGTGGCTGGGGCATGGAAGCCCATGTGGCTCTAGGTGGCAGCCAATGTGGCTCTAATCTTCAGACCAACTCCTTTGTTTCTGGGGTCGTAACTTGCGTAACTTGACTTTCACCGTTTTCGCGTTAGATTCTTCGTTTAAAGCTCATTTTCTTCGATTTTTCTTGCATCTCCTTAGTAATTACTTGAACTAAAAAATATAGTAAATAAATGCTTAATTCTTTTATAAAGCTTGGAGCTTTATTATTTTTGGGCTTAATATCGTGCGTAATAACGTGACTTTTTGGCCAATATCACGCATCATATTTGTATTTCGAAAAAAAATGACTATGGTCAAATTCGCATATAAGCAACTCATATAAGAAGAAGGGGTTGTCGGTTTTATAACTCAATTAGAGTTTTCCAGCTTTTCTCAAAAGAGGTAAGCTAAATTGTAACGTTGACGAGACATGACCGCTTGAATATTGATCAGTTGAATATCTAAGGCCCTAATGGTACTTAATGATCAAGCATCACGATCGATGACCTATAATGGTTTATGATCGAAGAATCACTATCATAGGTTCCATCAAATGCTTAAACAACCACCACATCCTTGCACTTAAATCGAAATTTAAGTCGCCCGTGAATTTTGACTTCATCAGACATCGATCAAATTCGAAACGTTGCCTCTGTAAAGTGATACCATGATCAATATTTCAAACATACCTTATCTTAATAACATTTGAGATCTATACTTTTATTAGTATATTTTATTATGGTCGACGTGTTTTGTATTTGGGGATACATAATGTTGTCAACTACGTAAATTACATCTCATATAAGTTTTTATATTTATACTTTGCATTTTTTGCCCTTTTCATATATACGTGTTAGAGCACTATATTCATTAGCATTTCGTCATCAAAATCGCATAGGAACTGTTAACAAGATAATTAAAGACTATAATAGATTTGTATTGATCAGTTTTTGATAAGACTTTGAATTGATACAATTATGTTACTTAATTTTACAATGGCAAGTGTTGTTTAAATATAACACAACTTCTAACAGCTATTTCTATTTGAGGTTAGGATCCAATTAAGCTTTGGAACCACATTTTACAATTATGGAAAAGTTGCTGTTGTGCAGAGTATGTATCCGTTGAAAGGCAGCATGTGATCTTCTTAAAAGAGAAATGATGAAGTTTGACTTTTGATCCCAAAAGTCAAAGTTACCCAAAAAGGTTTTGTACTGTATTCTAACACTCCCCCTCAAGTTGAATGGTGGGTTTTCCAATATTAAACTTGCCAAGAACTTCGCTGAAGAGTCTTCCATTGAACGATTTGGTGAGGATGTCGGCTAGCTGATCTTCGGATCTAATTGAAGGAAGAGAAATGATTTCAGCATCTAGCTTCTCTCTAATAAAGTGTCGATCGATTTCAACATGTTTAGTTCGATCATGTTGAACCGGGTTCTCTGAAATGGTAATGGCTACTTCATTGTCGCATAAGATTTGAATAGATTCTTTTGGAGGGAATCCTATTTCTGTCAAGAGTTTTCGAATCCATAATGCCTCCACTACTCCCTTTGCGATACCTCTAAATTCTGATTCAGCACTTGATAAGGACATGACCTTTTGTTTCTTACTTTTCCACACAACTAAGTTTCCTCCAATTATTGTGAAGAAACCTGAAGTTGACCGTCTATCTCCTTTTTCTCCAGCCCAACTTGCATCCGTATAAATTTTTACTTCAAGGTGCCCATTCGTTTTTAATATAACTCTATGATCCGTTGTTCTCTTCAAATATCTGATGATTCTCATTACAACTTCTATATGGTAAATCTATGGTTGATGCATGAATTGACTCACAACTCCAACTGCATGTGCTATATCAGGTCGAGTGTAAGCAAAATAGATGATTTTTCCCACCATCCTTTGGTATTGCCTTTTATCAGCAAGATCAGCTTCATCTTCCATATATAGTTTCTGGTTTGGAATCATTGGAGTATCAGCTGGTTTGCAATCAATCATACCTATTTCTGCAAGAAAATCAAGAACATACTTCTTTTGAAAGATAAATATTCCCTGTTGGGATCGTAATACCTCAATCCCCAAAAAATACTTAAGTCTGCCCAAGTCTTTCATTTCAAATTCTTTAAATAAGTTCATTTTCAAGTTAGAAATTTCTTCTTTATCATTTCCTGCTATTATCATATCATCAACATAAATGATTAAGCATGTAATTAAATTTTCTTTTCGTTTAAAAAATAGAGTATAATCCGAGTTGCTTTGTTTAAAATCATATTTTTTCATAAATAAGGTAAATCTCTCAAACTAAGCCCGTAGCAATTGTTTTAGCCCATAGGATATCTGGATCTTTGCGCTTCTTTTTCTGGTGTGTACCGTTTAGGTGGGACACCTCTATTGACTCTTTGAGGTAGGACATATCGTTGGGTGGTTTCATCAGAATTGGTGTCATTTTGTTCCTCATGAGTTTGATGTTCATTCTTCGAGGAGGTTTCAGTAGTCTCATGGTTTGGTGATTCAGGATCAGAATTTGGTGTTTCGGGTCGAGGATTTGATGTTTCGGGATCGGGATTTGATGATTCAAAATCAGGATTTGATGTTTTGGGATCAGGATTTGATGATTCGGGATCAGGATTTGGTGTTTCGGGATCAGGATTTTCAATGTTACCAGGTTTTGGTATCCATGTTATCCAACTGAGAGTGTCATTATCCACTTTCTCCCCCTTACTCGTGAGTTGGGTATCATAAAAATATTCGGTTTTGACAAAGTCACAGTTCATTGTAGTGATAACATGACATCTTTTGGGACTGTAACACCTATACCCTTTTTGGTTAATTCCATAGCCCACCATGTCACATTTTTCCGCACATGGATCCAGTTTGGTACGTTCATTTTTTGGAATGTGGACAAAGACCGAGCACCCAAATATTTGAGGTTCAATGCTAAATGACGTCGGAAGAGTATGAAATTGAGAGAGAGTATCTGTGATGACCCAGAAAATTTTGACTTATTTAAACCAATTCTCTATATGATTTAATATTTTCATCATGATAAGTAATGCATTTTGACAAGTTTTAAAACTTTTATAAATGAGTTTTATATAACGGTTGACCACCTTGTTTGTCCGACGATTCACGAACGTCATAACTTGTGATAATTATATAATTGTGTGTGTGTGTATATATATATATATATATATATATATATATATATATATATATATACGTAAACATGCGAATAATATTTATATATGAAATGATAAAAATTTACTATTGAATGATGCAATTTTCAAATTAAAAATTTTACGTATTTAATCGTTTTATTTTTATGATGTAATTTTTCTTAATTTATAAGAAAAATGCAATTAAATCAAAGATGTACAATTTGTAAAGCACAACGTACAACAATGTAACTTAAATAGTTAAATCGAAATTAATTTATTTACTATTTATATGAATAGTAAATGAAAGAAATTAATTAATTTACTATTCACATGAAAGCGACTTGATAGAAATAAGTTACATAATATACCCTTGATGTATTTGATAAATACAACTTTTTAAAACATTTACGATTCTTTGAATTCAAAATTTATTATTATATTTATTATATTATTATATTTAAATTAATATTATATTATATATCTTTTTCCAGTCAAAAATTAGGAAAACACATATTACGTGTACAACTTTATAAACGAACCTTTTTACAACTAATTTTATAAAGCTTAAGACCAAAACAGATATATATATATATATATATATATATATATATATATATATATATATATATATATATATATATATATATATTCAAGTATAAAAAGTAGAATTTTTATCAATATTTTTACCCGTCAATTATTAGCAACAGAGTACGAAATACCGGTCCGTAAAAACTGTCGGTAGAAATTGACAAAATGAATTCACACGTTTTTTTAAATTATTATTATATTATTACTTTATTATATTATTATATTATATTTATATTATTTTATTATTATATTTTATTTCAAAATTATTATATTATTATTTTATTAATCTATATATATATATATATATATATATATGAATGATCGAACACACATATCAATTTTTTTTTCATATATACACTCCGTAAGATTCTATTACTATTATCATTATCATTATTATTATTATTATTATTATTATTATTATTATTATTATTATTATTATTATTATTATTATTATTAATATTATTAATATTATTATTATTATTATTATTATTATTATTATTATTATTATTATTATTATTATTATTATTATTATTATTATTATTAATCTTATTATTATTAGTATTATTATTAAGTAGTATTAGTATTATTACTACATAAAATACTACGACGGAGTTATGCTCAGGTGATTTTCAAAATGGGTTAAAGCTAAGGAATTCATGGGTATTAAATAGGGAGTTTATGGGCATTGATCGGGGTTATTGTTCGTGAATCAAAGGCCAACCTTGAATTTATCATTTCTGTTGCGTCTGCATACTTTTCCTACAATATTGAACCACAATATTGATATGTGAGTTTCATTTGCTCCATTTTAATTGCTTTTGCAATCTATATTTTTGGGCTGAGAATACATGCACTTTATTTTAAATGCAATGGATACAAGTACATACTTAATTCTACACTGAGTTTGAACCGAAAATCCCTTAGCTTTGGTAACTAGTAACTGCCGGTTATAAGAACTGGTGGGCGCGAGTAGTTGTATATGGATCCATAGGGCTTGACATCCCCGTCCGTTCCAGGTATAGAGACCCTAGCCTGAACAATAAAGCGGCCGTATGCTATTTGAGTTTAGTACACATTGGTTTGCGTGTATTGTACATGTTGGTTGCATGTATGTTAAAACAGGGGTACTTATTATATGTATGTTAAAGTTTAGTTACCAGGGTGCTCAATCTTGTAGAATATTTTGATAAACGTTTCTGGATGAAACAACTGAAATCTTGTGATCCACCTTTATATACAGATTATGCGCAACATTAAAACTATGAACTCACCAACCTTTGTGTTAACACTTTTAAGCATGTTTATTCTCAGGTTCCTAGAAGTCTTCCGCTGTTTGGTTATACGTTATACAAGCTATGTGCATGGAGTCATACATGCTTTATTCGAGAAAACTTTGCATTCACAAAATCATCACCATGTAACTTATTTTGACTGTATTGTCAACGGATGTAGTATTGTAAACTATTGTTTACGGTGATTATCTATACGTAGAAATTATCAGATGTCAAAAACCTTGGATTTATATATTCATTTATGGTGTGCCTTTTCAAAAGAATGCAATGTTTACAAAACGTATCATATAGAAATCAAAACCTCACTATGAAATCAATGAATAACGTACCTCGTCAATAGCGATTTTGACGGGTCGTTACAGTTGGTATCCGAGCTTGAGGTCATAGGGAACCAGAATTTGCATTAGTGTGTTTAACTGGTAATTGTTAGGATGTATTAGTGAGTCTGGACTATGACCGTATCTGTTTTTACCGAGTTTTGCTTATCATTTCTTGTCAGAAATTACTTGCATATCATTCTTAAGTCTAGACACGTTTTCCTGCATTTATTGCATAGATAGTGTACAGATGAATTCATATATTAGCATATCTGTTACTGTAAACTTTTCCTGACATCTTCCGAAGATTCCTCCGTGATTGATTGAATTTTGGTATTATATATACACATGTAAATTATGTATTAAAGAAAAGCAATCTAAATCCTATAATCTATTTCATATCAAAATCATTTCCTTGATTACACAAGATGGATCCTGTATCTAGTTCTAATTCCTTAGATTTCGACAGCTATTCTGATATGGATTTCTACTCGAGCTCCGAAAGCAGTGTAACTGGAATGGATCAACCAATCAGCCATCATCAATTCTGGATGAATTGGGGATGGGTTCGTAGTCTACTTAATCATTGGAGACAAGAAGAAGGTGATCCCTTCCATCCACCACATTGCCCTCTTGGCGAAGAACCAGAAGCACTTACCGGCGAACCAGTCCGAAACACCATTTTCTCTCCCATTTCAAGAGCATCTCATCACGATTATATACTATCTCAAATTCTAGATCTTATTCATCCGCTTGTTCGAACCGCCAATCATCCCGGTGTAATAGAAGAAGTCAACGAGCTTCGCGCTCGAGTAGTGGCTTTGGAGAAAATGATGCACAACTTGCAGGCATCACAAGCACCAACAGCATCAACAGTACCGTTAGCATCACCAGCACATCGGTACCGTCAGCATCATCAGCACCAGCAGTACCTATAACATCACAAGCTCTGCCAGTTCCATAATCACCAACATCATCACAAATCAACAACACGTATATTATATCAACGAGTTATGAAGTATTAACTCATTTTCTCTGAAGAAATTATATGTATATTTTATATATATATATATATATATATATATATATATATATATATATATATATATGAATTTTGAAATCAAAATAAATCTTTACGTACTAAGCTATTACTTGTGAATTCTCAAGGGTGGATACTACTCGGTTAATTCATATTACTAATATGCTATGATGTACATCTTTTGTTAATGACTTAACAATCGTTAACTATAATCAAGTGTATTATTCAAATATATGTTTGATTTTACACTTTCATCTTCGATGTACTCAAAACTTTCTAGACAACATCATTCGTATCTTGCGAAACTCACAAGAATTCCACGAACACCAACATCATTCACCGAGGAAATATCAATAAAAGTGAATAATGAAGTATTAATTCATAATAATCCGCGAAGATTACGTAATTTCTAAAGTTTTAGAGATTATTTATTTCTAGTTTCAGCCAAAAATCAAATGAGCTTAATATGATATTAACTCATTAAATCTGTATTACATCCGAAGAAAATATACATACATATATTTTCATAAAGACTGTAATGAAAATCTTGGTACACAATATTATTTGTGAAATTTTTAACGGGTAGGTAATACTCGAGAAATATATAAGTTCACAATTAATATGTTACACTGTACATTCTTTAATTATTTAATAATCGATATCTATACTCACTACTTTCACAACGATACACATTCTTTATCAAAACAACCATTCTCATCCAAATTTGATTACATATTCTAATTTTGAGAAATCAGAATCCAAGTCAAGATTTAACAGAAAACATCACTCTTAGATCCCTACATCTTTCAAAGCTATACTTTGACTTCAAAACTGTGCTAGAACATCACTTCTATTCATAGAACCCAGAAAAATATTTGTATCATTCAAAATTCTAGAACATCATATGTATATTGACGATTACAGTCTGCGTTCAAACCCTTCATGATTCTTGAAAACACCTCAATTAAGAAACAACCGAGAGGATGATCCAACAACACGTTATCTACGAAAAGAAGAACTTATGCATATAATCATGCACCTGGAAAACTCTTGGAATTTGAGTAGAAGTTTAACACGAATCTATGATCCATTGGCGTTGTTATTACCGAAAAATAACTATACAATCCCTCTCCAAGGTAGCCAATTTTGTCACACCTCCTGCAAAATCAATTTCGACTTTTCATTTGGATTAGCCTTATTATAACCTTGATATATACGTTGACCTGTATGTAATTGTTACCGGGGAACCGTTTATATCCCACCACATTAGCAGTAAACTTACCAACAACTTTGTTGATCTTTGACTTTCCGAAAAAAAATCATTATATTTATCGAAACTCCATCATGTGTTCATCCGCATCTTATAACGAGAATTGTCATACCAATTACTGAGAATCAGCAATCAATATTTTGAATCTTGTAGCGTTTCTACATCAACAGTTATATGTGTACATATAACATTTATCTCTTAGAATTATGATCTTCCATTCTGAAATTCTGAAAAGCACCCCAAACTACGAATTAGTTCTCTGAATTTTTGGAAAATGCTGATGAAGCAGCAAAAACTGTAAACGACCTTAACAATCAAAAGTTTGATGATAAAGAATAATGTGTTGGAAAATCTTAGAAAAAGAGAAGGTTTGGAACTGGAAAACGGATTGAGCAAACCAGGAAGGAGGCTGTGGACAAATCATAAAGACTAAATCTGCCTTCAAAGAATCCAAATGATTCAGTATTTGCTGAAGTCATTAACAAATACCTTGCTTCTAAC
Organism: Rutidosis leptorrhynchoides; assembly: GCF_046630445.1. Lineage (NCBI taxonomy): Eukaryota > Viridiplantae > Streptophyta > Magnoliopsida > Asterales > Asteraceae > Rutidosis > Rutidosis leptorrhynchoides. The sequence goes on along the minus strand of NC_092335.1, from coordinate 47,029,579 downwards.
TCTAAACCCTTACGGACAAATCTTCTTCATCATCCATCGATGTTAGAAATTCTAAGATATCATCATATCTTTCATTACAAATATCCTTGATATTTCTTAAAATATTTTTATAACTATTCTTATCTAAAATCATTTATTTCCTCGCAATATCAGTGTTACATCATAAAGGAAACTGTTTTAGTTTCTAAATTCTGAAAAATTCGAATTTAAAATATGAATGTTTTTGAAGTAGTGTTGGGAATTGAAGCATGAGTTAGTATAATATAATGACACTTGATCAACGTGATTATATTACAGTAAGTCATGCTGAGTTTCTAATAGAACATGACGATTCACAGACCATACCGTCATCATGTGCAATGTTACACGACTTTTACATTTTACCTAATCTCTAAACATATCAAGAACATATTTTCTTGATAGTTCTATCTTTTCCGTAACTTCTGGTAATTTAACCAATCAAGATCGTGTTATTACAATTTCTTTCTTAGAACATTAGTTATGCTCATTCGAAACTCCATACATACGAATTTTGGACCATTACTTGCTGTGCTTAAAGTCCAGAAGAGAAAACAAAAGTATAGAGCTTCAAAATATATATAGGAGTATAAATCGCAGCAAATAGGAGAGATCATTAACCGTGGATGTCAATAATTATGGAAATACAGATGCAAGGAAGGATTATAAAAACCACCACCCCAAGAGCGAAGTAGAAGTAAACAGATTCCTCCGATGAGAGTTGGAAAAGAAGGATGATTGTTGCAATAGTCAGAAACATATCAAGGATCAGGACTGGATTGAGCATATTGACGAATGTTTTGGAAGTATGAATTAAGGAAGAAAGTATAGAAGATGGGAGGTGTAGAAATAAGGAAACGAAGGAGGTTGATTTATAGTGAAATATCAGACAGAGCAATCGATACAGATTTTCGCATTTAATCAAAGAGGATCATAATTTTCTTAATTACCAAAGAATCAAATCTTATTATGAAGATCTTCTTTAAATCCCTTGAATTCTGGAAATCAATCGTTACTACGTCGAAAGATAAGACGAATCCTTATTTTCTTCATTCCAATCTTTTGCAACAGCTTCACTCGTACTCTTCACATAATTAAATTGTTTTATCCATATTAATCACCGATGATAAAACTCTATTTTTTTCAACTCATATTCTTCATAAAAATATTCTTGTTGTCAACCATGACGATCTCTGTCAAATTTCGGGACGAAATTTCTTTTAACGGGTAGGTACTGTGATGAACCGGAAAATTTTGACTTATTTAAACCAATTCTCTATATGATTTAATATTTTCGTCATGATAAGCAATGCATTTTGACAAGTTTTAAAACTTTTGTAAATGAGTTTTATATAACGGTTGACCACCTTGTTTGTCCGACGATTCACGAACGTCATAACTTGTGATAATTATATAATTGTGCATATATATACGTAAACATGCGAATAATATTTATATATGAAATGATAAAAATTTACTATTGAATGATGCAATTTTTAAATTAAAATTTTTACGTATTTAATCGTTTTATTTTTATGATATAATTTTTCTTAATTTATAAGAAAAATGCAATTAAATCAAAGATGTACAATCTGTAAAGCACAACGTACAACAATGTAACTTAAATAGTTAAATCGAAATTAATTCATTTACTATTCATATAAATAGTAAATGAAAGAAATTAATTAATTTACTATTCACATAAAAACGACTTGATAGAAATAAGTTACATAATATACCCCTGATGTATTTGATAAATACAACTTTTTAAAACATTTACGATTCTTTGAATTCAAATTTATTATTATATTTATTATATTATTATATTTAAATTACTATTATATTATATATCTTTGTCCAGTCAAAAACTAGGAAAACACATATTACGTGTACAAACTTTATAAACGAACCTTTTTACAACTAATTTTATAAAGCTTAAGACCAAAACAGATATATATATATATATATATATATATATATATATATATATATATATATATATTCAAGTATAAAAAGTAGAATTTTTATCCATATTTTTACCCGTCAATTATTAGCAACAGAGTACGAAATACCGGTCCGTGAAAATTGTCGGTAGAAATTGACAAAATGAATTCACACATTTTTTAAATTATTATTATATTATTACTTTATTATATTATAATATTATTATTATATTATTTTATTATTATATTTTATTTCAAAAATATTATATTATTATTTTATTAATCTATATATATATATATATATATATATATATATATATATATATATATATATATGAATGAATGATCGAACACACATATCAATTTTTTTTTCATATATACACTCCGTAAGATTATATTATTATTATTATTATTATTATTATTATTATTATTATTATTATTATTATTATTATTATTATTATTATTAGTATTATTACTATTATTATTATTATTATTATTATTATTATTATTATTATTATTATTATTATTATTATTATTATTATTATTATTATTATTAATCTTATTATTATTAGTATTATTATTAAGTAGTATTAGTATTATTACTACATAAAATACTACGACGGAGTTATGCTCAGGTGATTTTCAAAACGGGTTAAAGCTAAGGAATTCATGGGTATTAAATAAGGAGTTTATGGGTATTGATCGGGGTTATTGTTCGTGAATCAAAGGCCAACCTTGCATTTATCATTTTCGTTGCGTCTGCATACTTTTCCTACAATATTGAACCACAATATTGATATGTGAGTTTCATTTGCTCTCTTTTTAATTGCTTTTGCAATCTATATTTTTGGGCTGAGAATACATGCACTTTATTTTAAACGCAATGGATACAAATACATACTTAATTCTACACTGACTTTGAACCGAAAATCCCTTAGCTTTGGTAACTAGTAACTGTTTGTTATAAGAACTGGTGGGCACGAGTAGTTGTATATGGATCCATAGGGCTTGACATCCCCGTCCGTTCTAGGTATAGAGACCCTAGCCTGAACTATAAAGCCGACGTATGCTATTTGAGTTTAGTATACGTTGGTTTGCGTGTATTGTACATGTTGGTTGCATGTATGTTAAAACAGGGGTACTTATTATATGTACGTTAAAGTTTAGTTACCAGGGTGCTCAATTTTGTAGAATATTTTGATAAACGTTTCTGGATGAAACAACTGAAATCTTGTGATCCACCTTTATATACAGATTATGCGCAACATTAAAACTATGAACTCACCAACCTTTGTGTTGACACTTTTAAGCATGTTTATTCTCAGGTTCCTAGAAGTCTTCCGCTGTTTGCTTATACATTATACAAGCTATGTGCATGGAGTCATACATGCTTTATTCGAGAAAACTTTGCATTCACAAAATCATCACCATGTAACTTATTTTGACTGTATTTTCAACGGATGTAGTATTGTAAACTATTATTTACGGTGATTATCTATACATAGAAATTATCAGATGTCGAAAATCTTCGATTTATATATTCATTTATGGTGTGTCTTTTCAAAAGAATGCAATGTTTACAAAACGTATCATATAGAGGTCAAAACCTCACTATGAAATCAATGAATAATGTACCGCGTCAATAGCGATTTTGACGGGTCGTTACAGTATCTCTCAGAGATTTTGTGCCTAAAACTTTGGTAGGTAGTGGAAGCCAGAGCTTCGGGCCAAAAACTTTTCGAACCTTTCGATTCAATTAATAAGGCTCTTGTCATTTTCAAGAGTAGTCGATTTTTTCGTTCTGCTACTCCATTTTGTTCGGGAGTGTGGGCACATGATGTTTGGTGAATAATTCCTTTAGCTACACAAAATTGTTTCATTGACGTATTGACAAACTCACCTCTATTGTCGAATCTTAAAATTTGTATATTTTTGTTGAATTGAGTTTGTACCATTTTATAAAAGTGAAAAAAAATTCAAAAACTTCTGATTTTTGAGTTAAAAAGTAAATCCATGTCATGCGTGAATGGTCATCAATAAACAAGACAAAGTACTGGAAATTTCCCCCCAATAACCGGTGCAGGACCCCACACATCAGAGTGGATTGGAGCAAAAGGTACATCTTTCCAAGTATTACTAGGTTTGAATGTACTTCGATGGATTTTGACCAAAATACAAGTTTCACAGTTTAAGTTCACATTGGATTTTAAAAGGCTAGGAAATAAAGCATGTAAGTATCCGGCAGAAGGGTGACCCAATCTCCTATGCCATAACCATGCCTCCCTATCGGGTGTTCCGTGTGCAAGCATCACAGAACCTTGTTGGGTTACTTCGTCTACATATTATAACCCACCCCGTTCAGTGCCCCACCCAATAATCACCCCGGTCCTGATATCTTGTAGGATACAAAAAGTAGGGTGTAATAAAATAGAACAATTTAGTTCTTTTGTAACGTGGCTAACAGATTGAAGTTAATGAGATAGGGTTTGGAATATATAAACAATTTGATAGTTTCATAGTCGGAGTGACTTCAATTCTCCCACCCCTTCAACGTGTACAATCCCTCCATTAGCCGTTTGAATTTTATGAACTCGGGGTTTTGATTCGAAATAAAAATCGGACTTTTCAAGAGTCAATGTGTGGGTAGTACCGCAGTCAAAAAATCCATTCGTTATTTTTTGTGTTATTTGACACAATATTCTCTTTTTCGATAAAACCGGAATCACTTAAATATTTATTTTTATAAAAACCAGAGTTTTGGGCCTTATCAGTTTTATGATCTACAAAATGAGAGTTTTGGGCCTTATCAGTTTTATGATCTACAAAATGAGAGTTTTGGTCCTTACCAGTTTTATTATGAGTTCTAGTCTGGGCCTTTTCTATATGGGCAGCCCATTTATCACTTGGGTCTATTAATTTATTCCCTCTATTACCCATTGATTCATTGCCCGTATTTCGAATATGTTTCTTTATTTGTGTGAACCTACTAGGGTTTACACATTTTAATTTTCCTGATGGCAACGATGCTTGTTCCATCGATTTGAAAGAGGGATTCGTGATATTTATGTTCCCAAAATTAGGGTTCGTGGTATTTCTTTTCATATTATCTCTTCCTGGTGCTATTGATCGAGAATAAGGACATGATCCTTTTTCTTCGATCATTTGCAAGCATTTGAACCTATTTTGGGAATGAAAGGTAATCAATTTAGGGACCCGATTTAGGTTTCCTTTCGTTTTTAATTGAACAGGGAGGTTTGAGGGTTGAACCCTCACCCACTTGGTCGATTGATACAAGGATTTGGATTTTGAGGTACCTTTTTCCAGTTTGTGAGAGAGTTTGAAGTCACCGTTGCCGGTAACCTTACGATGGCCGCCGATCGTCATCACCACCTCAGCTCTCTTTCTATCTCCGGGCGTCGCCGTTGCCGCCATTCTACCACTTTTCTGTTTGCTCCACCATTCGGGATAACTAATAAGTTCAAAACATTAAACTATTGTGTGTCCTAATCTACCACAATATATACAAATCAGTTTTTCCGGTGGTTGAGGGTGGTTTGCAATGATGGTTTCTCTTCTGGTGATGGGAGGTGACGGTTGACAGAGGACATCCATGTAACTCGTTAATTTGTGGATTACCAATTGATCAGTTTTGAGTTGTAGTTGGGTTGGATTGCTGTTAACTAAGCTACCGTCATATTTTGACATGGTAACTTGGTTTAATAGGCTGATTTTCTGTTTCAAATTTTTTGAGCTACTGTCAGTTTGTGACATGGTAGCTTAATTTGGTAGATGATTGAAGCTAAAAAACGAGTGTTTTGATCTCAAGATCTACACCGTTAGCTCTGATACCATGTTAACAAGATAATTAAAGACTGTAATAGATTTGTATTGATCAGTTATTGATAAGACTTTGAATTGATACAATTGTGTTACTTAATTTTACAATGGCAAGTGTTGTTTAAATATAACACAACTTCTAACAGCTATTTCTATTTGAGGTTAGGATCCAATCAAGCTTTGGAACCACCTTTTACAATTATGGAAAAGTTGCTGTTGTGCAGAGTATGTATCCGTTGAAAGGCAGCATGTGATCTTCTTAAAAGGGAAATGATGAAGTTTGACTTCTGATCCCAAAAGTCAAAGTTACCCAAAAAGGTTTTGTTGCTGTATTCTAACAGGAACACCGTGATAAGGCATTAAGGCTTCAACCCGACTCCTCGACGATGTCAGTATTTGTGTAGCCTAAAGGCACCGGTGGAGAGATGTCATTCTCTTCCCTTTTTTAATTTCTTTCAATATCCTTTTTATTATTTGATTTTCTTTTGTTATTTTGGCTTGTACAAATTTTGTTCGGAAAACAAGTGATTGAAAAAGAGGTAAAGTGACTGAGGTTGTAACGACTGGAACATATTTAACAAGGGTTATGGTTAAGATCATGGGCGGAAACAGAGTAAGGCACCCGTCCCGAGTGGATTTAAAATTTACTGGTCTAAAATTTTGGATTCTCATATTTTTCTCTCAAAGCTTTCATAGTTTCCCCCCAAAATCTTCATATTTTGCCCCAAAAGTCTCTATATTATATCCAAAAGCCTTAATATTTTATTCAAAAGCCTCCATATTTTGTCCAAAAAAGTTGCAGTGAATGTGAACGCTTTAAAAAAATCGACCTCGGTGAAAACAGTTTTTTGTTCTGCCACGAATTAAGATAAATTATATATATGTCAAGAAAATTATTCTTCTGTTAAGTAGGATGATTAGTAAGTTAAAAGAAAAGTTGATAAATAATTACTCTTTTATATATATATATATATATATATATATATATATATATATATATATATATATATCGAATTAGGATAAATTGTTTATATGTCAAGAAAATTTCCTTCTGTTAAGTAGGATGATTAGTAAGTTAAAAGAAAATTTAATAAATCATTACTTTTATATATATATATATATATATATATATATATATATATATATATATATATATATATATATATATATATATATATATATATATATATATATATATATATATTATGTAGCGTGTCCATATTTTTTTTTACATAATATAGGATGACCTAATAAAAAAACAAATATTTTCTACACTTATAATTTTTGACACATAAAACTTGATTTTTTTTTATTTTGATAATAAATGTACGTTTTTTAATTTAGTTATATCAAAATATTAAATAACTTAATATTCAAAAATTAAAAAATAGTAATCTCTCCTTCCTATCAGAAGTCACCTCATTCCAAATCAGAAATGTCTACTACGAACTATCATTTTAATAATTACAAAATAATAATTTAATCAATTAAACAAATTAAATTATACAAGAAAAAAAAAATGAAAAAACCCCACCCTACCCCCAACACACTACGCCTATTACTTCGCAGTTTACCTACGCGCCTCCTATGTTAGCGTCAATGACCTGACATCCAGAGGCGAGTCTACCGCATAGAGGGTGGGGTCTCTGGACCTCACTATTTTGAAATTTTTTATTTCAATGTATTGTTCAAATTGTACATGACACTAATAAATTTAATTGTAGGAACTCATATATTTTAAGAATTTATGGTTTTTTTTTAAGTAAACAACCACTAAAGTAATTTTTTATATAATTATTTTTTAAATTTTTTTAGAACTCTATTAAATTTACATCCTAGATTCGCCACTGATTAGATACCCCACAAACACGCCTAAAAAACCTATCATGGTTACAATAGGCCTTAAAGCTAACCTAGAATCCATAAGTTGGACTTTGCAAATAAAAATCTCCCCACCTATCTCATGTAAAAGAAGATATATTATACTGTATTTATTAAATCAGTTCGTGCCGCATTTATTTTTGCTTTATTTTTTTTTCTATCTGGAAATAACTAAAAATTAGGTATAAAATAGTGAGAGATTTGTTTATGTAAGACTGAAATTAATGTGGCGTTTCCTTTCCTCAGTCATCCCGTGTGGCCAAATTTGACGCCCCTTGACACCGTCAATGGGCCGTGTGTCATTAAAGTTTTCAACGAAAAAATGTGTTAAATGCCACGTGTCACACTTTGTATGGTCCACGCCTTTTGACCGTTTCAAACGGTCATATTACCATTTGATTTTTTTAATCCCATATTTCCATGTATAAATTCCCCATTTCGTATTTCATTATTTTAAAACAATTTATTCTACAATCACATTTTATATTTGATAACATGAAAAAAGGAACGGATCTACCCACACCATTTGGAGTAAATGGTCACTGATATATCAAAGGTTTTTACCTTACCAACGGTATATATAATGACTAATCGACTGTTGTCAAAGGAGTGTCGTGTTCCACGGATGAGCCAAGGGTTAAATTCACCAGATTTTAAGCTAGTGTCCGAAAAGATGTAGAGAGGGCATTTGGGGTTCTTTAAGCTCAGTTTCATATTTTAAGGATAACTTCACGCACTCTGTCAGTAAACATGATCTGAAGTGTAATGGATTGTTGTGTCATATTACATAATATGATTCAATGTGGAGTCCAATTAATTAAATCTTGATCATTATCAAGAATTAAATATGGGGTCTCTTGTTTTACTGAAAACTCGGTAGCCACTTTGGTTCAATGTAGTAGTTTATCTGGAGCAAAAAAAAAAAAAAAAAAAAAAAATATATATATATATATATATATATATATATATATATATATATATATATATATATATATATATATATATATATATACATACATATATAGTGGTATGATCAAGGGGAAGTTACCAATCGGGAGAAAGTGGGGGGAAACAAAACTTTTTTTTCATTTTTTGAAAAAACTTTTTTCACGAACATTATAAATTGGATGAAAATATGAACATTTAATAAAGACACTTTGTGATAAATGTTTTTATTTTGGCGAAAAAACGCTCGAAGAAGTAATATATAACAATTATCGTGTTTTTCGAGCGTGTGTTGAGGTTTTAGATATTAGGGTTTATAGGGTTTAGAAATTTAGAGTTTAGGGTTTAGATTTAGGATTTAGATTCAGTTTTTAACACGAACGGTTTAGAGTTTAGGGTTTAGGGTTTAAGGTTTAGGGTTTAGGGTTTGGGGTTTAGGGACTAAACCCAAAACACCAAACCCTAAACCCTAAACCCTAAACCCTAAACCCTAAACTCTAAATCGGGCTAAATTTTACTTCACAAAACATGATAAAAAAACGTTAACATTCTTCACGATCAATATTATCTTGAATGTTATTTTTGTCGATCGTTCTCCCGCCTAAATAATAACATTCATCACGAAGTGTCTTTTTTAAATGTTCATATTTTCGTGTGATCTTGATGCCTGAAAAAAATCCAAAAAAATTAAAAAAAAATTTGTTTCCCCCCGATTGGTTACTTTCCCATTGATCCTGCATATATATATATATATATATATATATATATATATATATATATATATATATATATATATATATATATATATATATATATATATATATATATGTATATATATATATATATATATATGTATATAGGGGCAGGATCAATGGGGAAGTAACCAATCGGGGGGAAGCAAAAAAAATTTTTCGTTTTTTTTGGAATTTTTTTTTCGGCATCAAGATCACACGAAAATATGAACATTTAGAAGAGACACTTCGTGATGAATGTTATTATTTAAGCGGGAAAACGATCGACAAAAATAACATTCAAGATATATTGTTCGTGAAGAATATGAACGTTTTTTTTTTCCATGTTTTGTGAAGTAAAATTTAGCCCGATTTATAGTTTAGGGTTTAGGGTTTAGGGTTTGGTGTTTTGGGTTTATTCCCCAAAACACCAAACCCTAAACCCTAAAGCCTAAACCGTAAACTCTAAACCGTTCGTGTTAAAAACTCAATCTAAATCCTAAATCTAAACCCTAAACTCTAAATTTCTAAACCCTAATATCTAAACCCTATAAACCCTAATATCTAAACCCTAATATCTAAACCCCAATAGCTAAAACCTCTACATACGCTCGAAAAACACGATAATTGTTATATATTACTTCTTCAAGCATTTTCCCGCCAAAATAAAAACTTTTATCACAAAGTGTCTCTACTAAATGTTCATATTTTCATCCCATCTATAACGTTCGTGAACAAAGTTTTTTCAAAAAACGAAAAAAAAAGTTTTTGCTTCCCCCCGCTTCCCCCCGATTGGTTACTTCCCTCTTGATCCGACCCCGATTGATAAATTATGAATGTGTGGACTCCAATGCAACAGAGAGCTAAGCAATCGTCAAGCAGCTAATCATCACCTGTGACAAACATGCTTAAAAATGTCAACAAAATGGTTGAGTGAACATGATAGGTTTAATAATCAATAAAATTTAGACCACAAGATTTAGTTTAAAACATCAAAATAATCAATATGCCATGAGTTATAATATCGAGCTAAACATTAACCCCTGACGCTGTACATGTGTCGGTAATCATTATTATGTACCCCCTTGACGATCAGTCAATGGGTAGAGACGTCGCTCTCAATAGGCCTACTCACAATAATTAAGCTTGCAACATTTTAATTCCAGCAATTAACGATATTATGGCAGAGATTTGCATGTAAAGATACAATCAATACAAGTTAACAAAAGTCTCATGAAGTTGCATATCAAAAAGTTTAAGTACTTGTGTCTAAAGTGTAAATCAGTTAAATACAAGCATGTGTCTCACCCCAAGATTTATAAAAATCAATATGTATGTAAAACGGGGCTATGAAGTTCACCTTAGTGGCAAGAAGAGTTATTCCACAAATGAAAGAATCGAATGGAAGGACGTGACCAAGATCTCAACCTAGAGATAGAACGTATGATCAGATATTACCTATCAGACAAAAGTATATAGTAACTATAGTAATAGTGATGGTTTTTCTAAAAGAATTTCCATTTTCGGAAGGTTACTAATTATGAAAAGTTTCCATTTATAGTAACTTTCCAATTTTATAAAGTTCAGGTTATAATCTTTTACAAGACGTTGTACAACTTTACTCAAACTTCGTTGCTATCAAGTAAGTCAGGAATGACAAGATGTAACCGGAGGCCCAGGACTCTTGATCAGAATCTAAGTCATGCATTCGATATCCACAAGCTTTCCCCATAAATGACAACCTAGACATCATTCACTTATGACCGTAAGTGGCGGTGAAGTTTGCATGAATTGTACGTTATCTTTGATTAACATTTACTTTTGGTTTAGGTCATAATATATGCTATTATATGTAAAGACCCGTCCTAATCTATAAGGACGAATACGATAATATATGATTACATTGCGAGGTATTGACCTCTATATGATACATTTTTGCAAACATTGCATTCGTTTTTAAAAGATAAACTTTCATTACATCGAAAGTTGACAGGTATTCATACCATTTCATAATATCCAAACTATAAATGACCTAATCTGTCATTTACTTAATAATAATCTCTAATGAACTTCAACGACTCGAATGCAACATCTTTTGAAATATGTCATGAATTACTCCCAGTAATATCTTTAAAATGAGCTAATGCACAGCGGAAGATTTCTTTCAAATCTGAGAATAAACATGCTTTCAAGTGTCAACCAAAAGGTTGGTGAGTTCATTAGTTTATCATAAATATTCATTTCCATCATTTTTAATAGACCACAAGATTTTCATTTCCATTTCTCATAAATATACGTCCCATGCATAGAGACAAAAATATCATTCATATGGTGAACACCTGGTAACCGACCTTAACAAGATGCATATAGAATATCCCCATCATTCCGGGACTCCCTTCGGACATGATAAATTCGAAGTACTAAAGTATCCGGTACTTTAGATGGGGCTTGTTGGGCCCAATAGATCTATCTTTAGGATTTGCGTCAATTAGGGTGTCTGTTCCCTAATTCTTAGATTACCAGACTAAAAAGGGGCATATTCGGTTTAATAATCCAGCCATAGAATGTAGTTTGCGATTACTTGTGTCTATTTCGTAAAACATTTATAAAAGCAACGCATGTATTCTCAGTCCCAAAAATATATATTGCAAAAGCATTTAAAAAGGGAGCAAATGAAACTCACGATACTGTATTTTGTAGTAAAAATACATAGGACGACATTGAACAATGCAGGGTTGACCTTGGATTCACGAACCTATATCATTTGTGTATATATATTAATACTTGTAATCGAATAAGTTTTTATATATAACTTATTAATGATATTATTTATATATTAATAGTATATTTATATTTCATATATTCATTTTATATAATAAATATTTTGTTATGTTATATGTGTTAAACATAATTATTTATATATTTCATTTGTTTATCAAAACAGTAGTTCTGATTATACTACGTTAATATTAGTAAGGATAAATATAATGATAATAACATTAATAATATACTTATGTTAATAATAATAATTCTTATTATTTATAAAATGATAATAATACTAATATTTATGAAAGTACCAATAAATTGTATCATTTTTATAATAATATTAATAATAATAATCTTAATCATAATATTGATAATAATACTACAATGGTAAGACTTATAATATTAGTATAACTTATAATAATACTAATGATAATATTAATAATAATATTACTTAATAATAATATTAATAATGATAATAATATTAATAATAATGATGATAATAATAGTAGTCATAATTGTAATTTTTAATCGTGTTGGTAATAATAAATGGTAACTTTTATTAGTAATAATGTTAATAATAATAATAATAATAATTTTTAATACCAATCATAATAGCAATAACTAGTAATAACAATAATAATACAATAATAATAATACTAATAATAATAATAATAACATTAATACTAATAATATTAGTAATGTTAATAATATAAACTATATTAATCATAATAATTTTAATGACTATGTTATTAATAATAATGATAATAATTAGTAATACATTAATATTACTAAGTAAAAATAAATACATAACAATAATAATGATAATAATAAAAATTTGGTTAAGAAAACTACCTCCAAAAGCTTTCTAAAAAAAAGACCTGAACCGGGCTCGAAGCCGAGACCCCTCGCTCACCCGCTAACACTCTAAACCCTTCCTCCATTTCCATTTTCTAATTTAAACTCATGAAAATAAATATATATCCCTCTGTCTAATTCTCCCTTCTTCTTCAATGTACCAGAATCGAACCAGAGATTAATTACACTACCATTACTCGTTTGTTTGAACACTTGTACTTGAAACAAAAACGAATCATAAGGGTTGTTTGACTTAATTAACAACAGAACTAATAAAGAAAATGAAGTTGATGTTCGAAAAACATGAAGAACAACTCAAACTTTGAATTTGAATTCACGGCTGTTTTGACGTATGATTATAACATGAAAAATATTCTAATTTGTTCCTAGAAACTTTCTCCATCATTAATTTAACTGAAAATGCCAAATTAAGCTTGAATTTAATAGAAGAATGATGGTTGAATTTTTACAATCGAAACTTTGACACACGAATTTGGATTCGATAGATGAAATTGGAATGTGAAACTTTCCAGATAGTTTGAATGACGAATTTCTAACAATACTACATTTAATGATTTTGAAATAGAATTTGAATTCGAGGTTTTGGTAAGGAGGTGACACGAACAGAGGTTTTAGCTATTTTCTATCTTTTCTGTTTTTATTTTTCGAATTGCAGTAAGAAATAATTAAAATTGATAAAGGTAGTGAAGCTTGGAATGATTTTCTTTTCAATAATCAAGAAGTAATCGTTTGTTTTATAGTTGTGAAGGGTCGACAGAATCACAATCAGATAAATAGAAAGAAAGAAAAAAATTAAAGTAGATGTTGAATTTTAACCAGATTCGTACAATTGACACAGATGATGGATGATCAAACATTTGTTTTATAGCAGTGAGGATGTCGATATATAACAGAAAGGACAGACAGGATTCTTCAAATGTGCAGAAGAAAATAAAAAAAAAAATCTGATTGTGAAGGCTACAGATCTTGTTTATTTGATATCATAATTTATACTCCGTATTTGATTAACTGACAAATGTAATTTTGTTAATATTAATAATAATACATTTAATATTATTAAGAATAATAAAAATACTAATAATAATAATAGAATTAATAATAATAATATCAAGATAATACTAATAATAATAAGAACAAAGTAATTACAATAATGATAATAATTATATAAAATAATAATTTTTCAATAATCATGTAAATGATGATATTAATAATGATACCAATAACATTAGTAATAATAATATTATAATATATTAAATGTATCAGATTTCATATTTATGTATTATATATTAAAAAATAATAATATTACTAATACTGTTATTAATATTAACATTAATTTTGATATTAACCATAATAATGAAAGTAATAATAGTATTGATATAACAACTATATTTTAACTTGTAATTTAATATTACATTTTATTGTTTATCTAATATTAAATGATTATATATTATATATTATATAATAACTTATTGAGTACCAAATTTTTATACATGTTAGTATATTATAATATACATACGATCAATAATTATGTATAGCAATCATAAATATATATATATATATATATATATATATATATATATATATATATATATATATATTCGTTTTATTAACACATTGCAAATTATTTATATATTAAATTAAAAAAATTAATATTCTAATTTATTGTATATATGTATTTATACACATGTCCATTAACAAATGGTTGTTCGTGAATTGAAGGTTAAAGTCCAACGAATAAATAAATGTATGAAATTATTTTAATGTAACACGTTAATTTTCTTAACTTGTCGATATCCATCTTTTAAGTTATCTACATTTCATAATTTCACCTTTTCATTAAATAATATGAAAGTTAAATGATTACCTTATCAAAAGTCACGAGTAAATTATTATAAAGCATGTATTGGAAATCAAACAGGAATCTCCATTAACTTTTGTCTAGCTTTCATTATTTGACACTTTGTTCCTACTCGCAGATCACTTTACCAGTTATTTCGAATAACGTTAAAAAGGAACGATTTCTCAAATCAACGTGGGCCTCGTAACAGAGACTCATAACCATACAATGTATCTGATAATTCAATCATTCGATAATATTTTTTAATCTTGTCGGTAACTATAATAAACTTATATTGAAACAAAATACATTCATGTAAAATATTATATATCTAATACTTTGTTAACGTTTTCAATTAATAAGTATTTATTATATATACATATCAATATACACATAAATGTTCGTGAATCGTCAGGCATGGTCAAAGGTATTTGATTACATGAATATAGTTTTCAAAATTTTCGAAACTCAACATTACAGACTTTGCTTATCGTGTCGGAAACATATAAAGATTAAAGTTTAAATTTGATCAGAAATTTCCGGGTCATCACAGTACCTACCCGTTAAAGAAATTTCGTCCCGAAATTTGATCGAGGTCGTCATGGCTAACTATAAAAAATGTTTTCATGACGAATATGAGTTGATCAATAGAGTTTTATCATCATTGAGTAATATAGATAAAACAATTTGATTACGCGAAGAGTATAAGTGAAGCTATCATAAGAGAGTGAAATGAGTAAATGTAGATTCATTTTAACCGATGACGTAGTTATGATTGGTTTTTCGGAATTCAAGGGATTTAAAGAAAATCTTCGTAATAAGATTTGATTCTTCGGCAATTTAGGAAATCAGGATCTTCTTTGATTAAATGCAATAATCTGTTTCGATTGATCTGTCGGATATTTTACTAAAAATCCACCTTCTTCGTTTCCTTACAACTCACACTCTCTATTCTTTCTCCATTAACTCATACTTTAAGACATTCGTTAATATGCTCCATCCCATTCTGATCCTTGATATACTTCTAACTTTCATATCTGTCATTCTTCTTTTTCATCTACCACCGAAGGAAGTTAGTTTCTTCTACCATTACCTTGGGGTTATAGTGTTTTTCATTCTTCTGTGTCTTTATATTGCTATACGCATTGATATACACGGTTTGTAAATTTCGGGGTTGTTATCGGGCTTTATATTCTCCATTATATCTCGGAGCCTCATGCTTTCGTTTTCTCTTCCCGACCTTAGATCAAGCGAATAATGGTCCAGAATTCGTAGATATGAATTTCGAAATGAACATAATTAATGTGCTAAGAAGAAAATCATAATGACACGATCTTGATTTGGCAAATTACCAGAATATCTGAAAAGATAGAACTATCAAGAAGATATGTTCTTAATATTTTTGGATATTGGATAGAATGTAAGAATCGTGTAAATGGCACATGATGACGGTATGTTCTGTGAATCATCACGTTTCATTAGAAACTCAGCATGACTTACTGTAATATAATCACGTTGATCAAGTGTCATATATTAAACTAACTCATGCTTCAGTTCCCAACACTACTTCAAAACATTCATATTTTAAATTCGAAGGTTTCAGAATTTAGAAATTAAAATAGTTTCTTTTATGATATAACACAGATAGCGTGAAGAGGTAATGGTTTTAGGTCAGAATGGTTATGGAAATATTTTCAGAAATATGGAGGATATTTATAATGGAAGATATGATGGTATCTTAGAATATTTAAGATAAGATGATGATGAAAAATATTGTACGCAAAGGTTTTAGAGTAAGGAGCAAGGTATTCGTTAATGACTTCATCAGAAACAGAATCATCAGGATTCTTTAAATAGAGTGTTTGGTCCTTGTATTTGTCCTTGGTCTCCTTCATGATCTATTCAATCCGTTTTCCAGTTTCAAACCTTCTCTTTTTCTCAGCTTTACCACCATACCATTCTTTATCATTAAACTTTTGACTGTTAAAGTCGTTTACAGTTTTTGCTGCTTCATCAGCATTTCGAGAACTAGTTCGTAGTTCAGGGTGTTTTTCAGAAACTTCACATTCAAAGTATGTAAGTATTGGAGTTAGGCGTTATATGTATACATATAACTGTTAGCGTAGAATTGTTGCGAAGTTCAAAATACTGATTGCTGATTCCTAGTAATTGGTACGACAATTGTTGTTACAGGATGTAGGTGAGTACATGATGAGGTTTCAATGAATAAGTATCGTGACTTTTCGAAAAGGCTTAAGTCGAAGGTTAATGAAGTTGTTGATAAGTTTACTGCTAATATGGCAAGATATGAAAGGTTCTCCAGTAACAATGATGAAGGGGTAATTGTTATAATAAAGTTTATTCGTATAAACAAATGAAGATGATTTGCTGGAGCTGTGACAAAACTGTCTATTTTGGAAAGAGGTTGAAAAATTATATTTGGTAATAAATGTCAAAGGATCTGACACGCATTCGTGTTAAACTATGTTTTTGGGTTCGAGAGTTTTTCAGGTACAAGACTGCGGGTAACATGTGGTTGGATCATCATCTCGAGTGTCTTCAGGAATTTCGAAGGGTTTGAGCACAGATTGTAATTGTTAAAATACATATGATGTTCTAGGATTTTGAATGATACAAATGTTCTTCTGGGTTCCATGAATGGAAATGATGTTCTAGTATAGTTTTGAAGTCAAAGTATGTTTTTGAAAGATGCAAGAATCTAAAAGTGATGATTTTGGGTTATATCTCGAATTGAATTCTGAAATTTCAAAATCAGAATATGTAATTAGATTTGAGTGAGTATGGTTGTTTTGATTTTTATAAAAGAAGGTGTATTGTTATGATAGTAAGGAGTATAGTTGATGATTGTTGATTCAGAATCGAAGAATGTAACATATTAATTGTGAATTTAAATATCTCTCGGGTATTACCTACCCGTTAAAAAATTTCACAAGTAATGTTTTGTACCAGAGAATTTTTATTACAATCTTTATGGAAATATATGTATATTTTCTTTCGATGTAATACAGATTTAATGAGTTAATATCATATTAAGCTCATTTGATTTTCGGCTTGAATTAGAAATGAATAACCTCTAACATTAGGGATTACATAATTTTCACAGAGTATTTCACTACTGTGATCAATACTTCATTATTTATTCTTATAGATATTTCCTTAGTGAATCATGCTGATGCTCATAGAAATCTTGCTAACTTCACAAGATACGAATGTTGTTTTCCAGCAAGTTTCGAGTACATCGAAGATAAAAGTGTAAAATCAAACATGTTATTGAATTATACACTTGGTTTATTATGAAACTGAATTCATTTAATTGAAACAGAGATAGTAGTTAACGATGGTTAGGTTGTTAACGAAGGATGTACATCATAGCATATTAGTAATATGAATTTAACCGAGTAGTATCTACCCTTTTTCAATTCATACTCAATAGCTTAGTACGAAAGATTTATATAGTTTCAGAATTCATATATATATAATATATATATATATATATATATATAATTTTTCCAGAAGAATGAGTTAATACTTCATAACTCGTTGATACAAAATACTTGTTGTTGATCAGTGATGATGTCCACGACGATTCTTGAACTGGCGGAACTTGTGATGTTATAGGTGCTGCTAGTGCTGATGATGCTGACAGTACTGACGGTGCTGGTGGTGCTGACGATATTGTTGATGCTGATGATACTGCCGGTAACTGCTGGTGATGCTTGTATAACAAGTCTAGCTTGTAAATCGCGCACCATTCTTGTCAGGGTTTCGATTCTTCTCCCTATCATCTCTATCCATTCTACTCATCTGATTTATGGTTAAGGCTGAAATAGATAATCTCTAAGACTTTAGAGATTACATAATCACCACAGAATGTTTCTCCGATGAAGTTATGAATCAATACTTCATCGTTTGTTGTTGTTGGTATTCCTTGGTATCTATGGTGCGTGTGATGTTGATATCCGAGGTACAGATTATGATGTTGAGGCGTGTGATGCGGATGTGATTGTTGGTGATGGTAATGATACTGTTGGTGTTGATGATGGTGGTGCTGTTGATGCCGGTGATGCTGCTGGTGCTTAGGGTATTGAGGCTTGCGATGTGGATGTTACTGGCAGTACTGGTGTTGCTGATGGTGCTTGTAATCTTTGCACCATATGTTCCAAAGCCACTACTCGAGCGTGAAGTTCGTTAACTTCTGCTAGTACACCGGGATGATTGGCGGTTGGAGCGAGCGGATGAATAAGGTCTAGAATATGGGATAGTATATAATCGTGATGAGATACTCTGGAAATGAGAGAGAAAAGGGTGTTTCGAACAGGTTCGCCGGTAAGTGCTTCAGGTTCATTGCCAAGAGGGCAATGTGGTGGATGGAATGGATCACCTTCTTCTTGTCTCCAATGGTTAAGTAGATTACGAACCCATCAGATGAATTGAGGATGGCTGATTAGTTGAATCATTCTGGTGATGCTACTTCCGGAGCTTAGGTGAACATCCATGTCAGAATAGTTGTCGGAATTCGAGGGACTTGAACTAGTTGACGAATTCCATTTCGTACGATTGAATAAAGGATTTTTCGATATGAAATGATTTTTCCGGCTATCGGATGGTATTCTAATTATATAGAATATCCATATATAGAACAAAAGATCTCGTAGATTACAGCGGAATTTACGAAATATGTCAGGCAAAGTTTACAGTAACAGATACGCGAAGATATGAATTAGCAGATACGCTAAGATATGAATTTTGTCTATACACTATTCATGCAATCAATGCAGTAAGATGTGTCTAGACTAAGAATGATAAGCAGGTAATTTCCGACAGAAAATGATAAGCAAAACTTTTGACATGCAGACCAGGTTCAAGTCCAGACTCATTAATGTAACCTAACAACTACTAGGTCGAAGTCCAGACTCACTAATGCATCCTAACAACTACCTATTAGACACACTAATGCAGACCTGGTTCGCTAAGACCACCGCTCTGATACCACATGTAAAGACCCCTCCTAATCCATAAGGACGAATACGATAACATATGATTACATTGCGAGGTATTGACCTCTATATGATACATTTTTACAAACATTGCATTCGTTTTTAAAAGATAAACTTTCATTACATCGAAAGTTGACAGGTATGCATACCATTTCATAATATCCAAACTATAAATTACCTAATCTGTCATTTACTTAATAATAATCTCTAATGAACTTCAACGACTCGAATGCAACGTCTTTTGAAATATGTCATGAATGACTCCCAGTAATATCTTTAAAATGAACTAATGCACAGCATAAGATTTATTTCAAATCTGAGAATAAACATGCTTTCAAGTGTCAACCAAAAGGTTGGTGAGTTCATTAGTTTATCATAAATATTCATTTCCATCATTTTTAATAGACCACAAGATTTTCATTTCCATTTCTCATAAATATACGTCCCATGCATAGAGACAAAAATATCATTCATATGGTGAACACCTGGTAACCGACCTTAACAAAATGCATATAGAATATCCCCGTCATTCCGGGACTCCCTTCGGACATGATAAATTCGAAGTACTAAAGCATCCGGTACTTTGGATGGGGCTTGTTGGGCCCAATAGTTCTATCTTTAGGATTCGCGTCAATTAGGTTATCTGTTCCCTAATTCTTAGATTACCAGACTAAAAAGGGGCATATTCAGTTTAATAATCCAGCTATAGAATGTAGTTTTCGATTACTTGTGTCTATTTCGTAAAACATTTATAAAAGCAACGCATGTATTCTCAGTCCCAAAAATTTATATTGCAAAAGCATTTAAAAAGGGAGAAAATGAAACTCGCGATACAGTATTTTGTAGTAAAAATACATAGGACGACATTGAACAATGCAGGGTTGACCTTGGATTCACGAACCGATATCATTTGTGTATATATATTAATACACATAATCGTAATCGAATAAGTTTATATATAACTTATTAATGATATTATTTTTATATTAATAGTATATTTATATTTCATATATTCCTTTTATATAATAAATATTTTGTTATGTTATATGTGTTAAACATAATTATTTATATATTTCATTTGTTTATCAAAACAGTAGTTCTGATTATATTACGTTAATATTAGTAAGGATAAATATAATGATAATAACATTAATAATATACTTATGTTAATAATAATAATTCTTATTATTTATAAAATGATAATAATACTAATATTTATGAAAGTACCAATAAATTGTATCATTTTTATAATAATATTAATAATAATAATAATCTTAATCATAATATTGATAATAATACTACAATGGTAAGATTTATAATATTAGTATTTCTTATAATAATAGTAATGATAATATTAATAATAATATTACTTAATAATAATATTAATAATGATAATAATATTAATAATAATGATGATAATAATAGTAGTCATAATTGTAATTTTTAATTGTGTTGGTAATAATAAATGGTAACTTTTATTAGTAATAATGTTAATAATAATAATAATTTTTAATACCGATCATAATAGCAATAACTAGTAATAACAATAATAATACAATAATAATAATAATAATAATAATAATAATAATAATAATAATAATAATAATAATAATAATAACATTAATACTAATAATATTAGTAATGTTAATAATATAAACTATATTAATCATAATAATTTTAATGACTATGTTATTAATAATAATGATAATAATTAGTAATACATTAATATTACTAAGTAAAAATAAATACATAACAATAATAATGATAATAATAAAAATTTGGTTTAGAAAACTACCTCCAAAAGCTTTCTAAAAAAAAGACCTAAACCGGGCTCGAACCCGAGACCCCTCGCTCACCCGCTAACACTCTAAACCCTTCTTCCATTTCCATTTTCTGATTTAAACTCATGAAAATAAATATATATCCCGTCTGTCTAATTCTCCCTTCTTCTTCAATGTACCAGAATCGAACCAGAGATTAATTACACTACCATTACTCGTTTGTTTGAACACTTGTACTTGAAACAAAAACGAATCATATGGGTTGTTTAACTTAATTAACAACAGAACTAATAAAGAAAATGAAGTTGATGTTCGAAAAACATGAAGAACAACTCAAACTTTGAATTTGAATTCACGACTGTTTTTACGTATGATTATAACATGAAAAATATTCTAATTTGTTCCTAGAAACTTTATCCATCATTAATTTAACTGAAAACGCCAAATTGAGCTCGAATTTAATAGAAGAATGATGGTTGACTTTTTACAATCGAATCTTTGACTCACGAATTCGGATTCGATTGATGAAATTGGAATGTGAAACTTTCCAGATAGTTTGAATGAAGGATTTCTAACAATACTACATTTAATGATTTTGAAATAGAATTCGAATTCGAGGTTTTGGTAAGGAGGTGACACGAACAGAGGTTTTAGCTATTTTCTATCTTTTCTGTTTTTATTTTTCGAATTGCAGTAAGAAATAATTAAAATTGATAAAGGCAGTGAAGCTTGGAATGATTTTCTTTTCAATAATCAAGAAGTAATCGTTTGTTTTATAGTTGTGAAGGGTCGACGGAATCATAATCAGATAAATAGAAAGAAAGAAAAAAATTAAAGTAGATGTTGAATTTTAACAGATTCGTACAATTGACACAAATGATGGATGATCAAACGTTTGTTTTATAGCAGTGAGGATGTCGATATATAACTGAAAGGACAGACAGGATTCTTCAAATGGGCAGAAGAAAATAAAAAAAAATCTGATTGTGAAGGCTACAGATCTTGTTTATTTGATATCATAATTTATACTCCGTATTTGATTAACTGACAAATGTAATTATATTAATATTAATAATAATACATTTAATATTATTAAGAATAATAAAAATACTAATAATAATAATAGAATTAATAATAATAATATCAAGATAATACTAATAATAATAAGAACAAAGTAATTATAATAATGATAATAATAAAATAAAATAATATTTTTTCAATAATCATGTAAATGATGATATTAATAATGATAACAATAACATTAGTAATAATAATATTATAATATATTAAATGCATCAGATTTCATATTTATGTATTATATATTAAAAAATAATAATATTACTAATACTGTTATTAATATTAACATTAATTTTGATATTAACCATAATAATGAAAGTAATAATAGTATTGATATAACAACTATATTTTAACTTGTAATTTAATATTACATTTTATTGTTTATCTAATATTAAATGATTATATATTATATATTATATAATAACTTATTGAGTACTAAATTTGTATACATGTTATTATATTATAATATACATACGATCAATAATTATGTATAGCAATCATATATATATATATATATATATATATATATATATATATATATATATATATATATATAGATTCGTTTTATTAACACATTGCAAGTTATTTATATATTAAATTAAAAAAATTAATATTTGTGATGACCCAAAAATTTTTGACTTATTTAAATCAATTCTCTATACGATTTATTATTTTAACACGCTAAACAAAGTCTGTTAGATTGAGTCTCAAAATTTTAGAATTGTTTCATATATACAATTACCTTTGATTACTCTCGACGATTCATGAACAATTATATGTATGTATATATATATGTACAAGTAAAAACGACTTTCCTACAGTAAAACCCTATTTGCTACAGTAAAAATTACTTTGCTACAGTAAAACACAATTTGCTACAGTAAAACAGTATTTGCTACAGTGATTTGCTACAGTGAAACACTATTTGCTACAGTGAAACACTATTTGCTACAGTAAACACTATTTGATGTCGACGAACTAGCAAACAAAAACAGAAAAGGCGGCCATGCGATCGCATGGCAAAAACACTGAAAACTCATGCGAATGAGCTACAGTAAATCGAAAAGTACTATAAAATGTCAGTTTTGCTCGACGATTTTTTTTTCATTCTTATTCTGTACTTAAAATTTATATTTATAATTTTAATTATAATTTTAATTTTAAGTTTAATAATAATAAAGTATATTCGAGGGTATTTTTAATTCGGGTTTCAAACCGTTTTAAAATAAGGAAATATTGGGTATTGTTCGGGGTATTGTTCTTGAATCCAAGGCCAACCATACATTCGTCTACCATCATTACGTCTACGCAATTTGCCAACAATATTAAGTCTCAATATTGAACTGTGAGTTATAGATCCCTTTTTAAATACTTTAAATATTTTTGGGCTGAGAATACATGCAATTTATTTTAAACGCGATAAGACACAAGTACATTCTAAATTCTACACTGAGTTAAACCGGAAATCCCTTAGCTTTGGTAACTAGTAGCTGTCAGTACATAGGATATGGACTGGTGGGCGCGAATAATTGTATATGGATCCATAGGGCTTGACATCCCCGTCCGAGCTAGAGCGCTAGCCTTTTAACGGACGTATGTTATTTGAGTTTAAGACACGTTGGTTTGCGTGTATTAAAACGAATGGGGTAATTATCACTATAGCGTTAAGTTTAGTTACCAGGGTGCTCTGTTACGTAGAATCTATTGATAAACTTTTGATGAAATCTTGTGGTCTATCTTTATACATGTTTATGACTCGAGCAATTAAACCTATAACTCACCAACATCCGTGTTGACTTTTTAGCATGTTTTATTCTCAGGTCCTTAGAATGCTTCAGCTGTGATGTGCTTGTTGCCTGCATGGAGTCTCTCATGCTTTGTACAAAGTTTATTGCATTCAAAATAAAACTGCGTTGTGTAATAAATAATTGGACTGTGATGTCAACCTGTAAATTAAAGACTTATGTATTTCGGGGTTTTGCTTATACCTAAGCACTCGCCCACATGTTTATAACTTTCTATGTTTAGAAAGTCACTTATTTTAATGAATGCAATATTTTATCAAAACGTATCATATAGAGGTCAAAACCTCACTGTGGAATCAATGATTAACGTGCCGCGTCAATAGCGATTTTGACGGGTCGTTAAAGTTGGTATCCGAGCTTGAGGTCATAGGGAACCAGAAATTACATTAGTGTGTTTAACTGGTAATTGTTAGGATACATTAGTGAGTCTGGACTATGACCATATCTGTTTTTACTGATTTTTGCTTATTATTTGGTCAAAAACATTATATGTGATATATTTATATGCTAACGTAATTGTTGTTTCAATTATGTGATAGATGACTTCCTCTAATCCTATCATTTTGTACGACTCGGAATCGGACACTGAATCTATTCTATCCACAACTGAAAAGGGCGTTCCAATACCTATTAAAGAAGAAATTGTGTTAGCCGGGGAATCTCAACTCCCGGTAAACCCAGAGGAGGTTCCAGCTCCACCCAGCTTTAGTTTTCCGGAGCCACAGTATCGTTGGCATGGACCCATGATCCCTGGAGTAAACGAGGATCGTCCATTTCTAAACAAATATGGACATTGGTCCAGATATACCGCCGACGGGCGGGTTGTGCCGATTACGCCTGGCAGATTTCGGTTCATGACCACCGGTACATTTTCTTGCAGTTCGTCATCATATTCTCCTACACATGACTTAGACAGTTCATCATCAGACGAGATCAGTAAGGAGGAGGATTTCGCTAATGAAATAAAAGAGATCACTAAGGAGAAATTCCAACTTGCTATAGATAATAAAAACAACCACAATAATAAAATGTCCTTAATTATTAAAAAAGAACAGGACCATTCGATCCGTAACCACCCTTATTGTATTAAACCCACTGAGGCAACGGGTACCTCAAAACCCCAACCAAAAATAAAATACACTGCCAGAATGTCTGTCGGACCATGTGCACACAAACAATTGGCAGAGAGAACCAAATGGGAAGAAGTTTCTGATAGTTCTGAATAAACGACCTCGCAACCATAAATCTTCCATGCGCTATTTTATTGCTTATGTGTGCTACTCTATCTTGTTATGTAAAATAAGCATATGTAAAATATCAGTATTGTATGGTATTGTATTATTTTGGTTTATTAATAATAAATGCATGGAATGATTATTTGTATTATTACTACTTCTTATTATTATTATTACATAATAATGTAGTAACTCGCTATAATTTTTCATAGTGGAATATTATTAGGATTTTAGTAGTTAATTCCTTGTACTAGCTATTATGTATGAACTTAACGGGTAGGTAATACCCTAGAAATAATTATAAAATGCTAATAAGAAGAAAAGGCTTTTATAATAATTGGTTCATATTATTAATATGCTACGATTAACTATTGACAACTCATTTTACCTATAATATTCTATATGATTAAATTATATCTGTTGTGTTTATTGAAGAAACATGTCTCAAATGTCAGATGCTGAGTTTGAGCAACTAGTCGAGAAACGTGTGAATGAAAGAATTGCTGCAACCGAGGCAGCAAAAGCAACAGCCGAAGCAGCAGCCAAAGCAGCAGCCGTAAACACAAATTCACGAAACGGATGCTCATACAAAACTTTTCAAGGATGCAAACCACAGACGTTTAGTGGAACCGAGGGACCAGTCGGTCTAACCCGATGGTTTGAAAAGATGGAGTCCGTTTTCAAAATCAGTAATTGTGCAAACGGAGACAAGTCAAAGTATGCTTCGTGCATGTTGCAAGATGGTGCACTTACTTGGTGGAACAATTATGCTAAAGCAGAAGGAATAGATACGGCATATGATATCTCTTGGGAAGAACTGAAAAAGATGCTAATCGAGGAGTACTGTCCTCGAAACGAGATCAGAAAAATGGAATCTGAGTTACGTAATCTGAAGGTTATCGGCGCGAATCTCAATAACTATGAAAAGCGTTTCATGGAACTAGCCTTGTTGTGTCCCGAATTGGTGCCAAACGAGAAACGAAAGATAGAAATGTATATTGACGGTTTATCGATCAATATCAAAGGAAATGTTACATCGTCCAAACCGAATACGATGCAGGAAGCCATGACAATGGCACACCAACTCATGGACCAGATCACAGAGAGTTCGATTAAGGCACCAATTACCGAAGTCAAGACAACTGAAGGAAAGAGGAAATGGGAAGACTATAAGGGCAAAAGTACTCACCTGAAGAAACAAGAAACTTTTAAAGGTAAACAAGATGGGGCAACTGCAAGTCCAAACTATAAGGGACCCCATCCATTCTGCAAAAGATGTTACACACATCATGCAGGTTATTGCCAAGTGGTCTGTGATAAGTGCAACAAGAAAGGACATGTGGCGAAAGATTGTTATGCCACCGTTTCTGAAGTAAAGACAAAACTGACCGATGTCAAGAAATGTTTTGGATGCGGGAAGTCTGGTCACTTTATAAATCAATGCCCTGATAAGGAGAAGAACAAAGAACCCGCACGTGGGAGGGCATTTAATGTTAGTGCCAGTAAAGCACGTGAGGATCCTAATCTTGTCACGGGTACGTTTACCGTTAATAATCAACTAGCTTCTATTATGTTTGATACGGGTGCTGATAGAAGTTATATGTGTAAAGACTTTAGTTTTAAACTAAAATGTGCATCATTACCTCTAGACGATAAATATACTATTGAATTAGCTAATGGTAAACTGATAAAAGCCGATAAAATTTGCCATGGTTGCGAAATGAATCTCGCTGGTGAAACCTTCAAAATCGATTTGATACCCGTAGAATTAGGAAGTTTTGACGTAATCGTTGGCATGGACTGGATGTCCAAAACAAGAGAGGAAGTTGTTTGCGCTGAGAAAGCAATTCGCATCCCTCGTAAGGATGAAACGTCATTAATGATTTATGGGGAGAAGAGCAACTCAAAACTGAACTTTATCAGCTGTATGAAGGCCCAGAAACTTATAAGAAAAGGTTGTTATGCTATTCTGGCACATGTAAAAAAGATCGATACTGAAGAAAGAAGCATTAATGACATGCCGGTTGTAAGAGAATATCCCGGAGTATTTCCAGAAGAATTACCGGGGCTACCTCCACACAGATGTGTAGAATTCCAGATTGATCTCATACCAGGAGCTGCACCTGTAGCCCGATCTCCATATAGACTTGCACCTTCAGAAATGCAAGAATTACAAGACCAGTTGCAAGAATTATCGGACCGTGGATTTATTCGTCCTAGTTTTTCACCTTGGGGTGCTCCTATTCTGTTCGTCAAGAAGAAGGATGGATCTATGAGAATGTGCATAGATTACCGAGAATTAAACAAATTAACGATCAAGAATCGGTACCCATTACCGAGGATTGATGATTTGTTTGATCAATTGCAAGGATCAAGTGTTTATTCTAAGATTGATCTACGCTCCGGATATCATCAACTGAGAGTGAAGGAAGAAGATGTTCCTAAAACCGCGTTCAGAACCCGTTACGGTCACTATGAGTTTCTAGTCATGCCTTTTGGATTAACTAATGCTCCAGCAGTATTCATGGATCTAATGAATCGCATCTGTAGACCGTATTTAGACAAATTTGTCATTGTTTTTATCGACGACATATTGATTTACTCGAAGAACAAGGAAGAACATGAGCAACACTTAAGACTGGTACTGGAGATACTCCAGAAAGAAGAATTGTACGCAAAATTTTCGAAGTGTGATTTCTGGTTACAAGAAGTACAATTTTTGGGCCATGTTGTCAGTAAACATGGAATTAAAGTTGACCCCGCCAAGATCGAAGCCATTAGTAAATGGGAAATACCAAAGACTCCAACACAAATCCGCCAATTCTTAGGTCTTGCTGGTTACTACCGAAGATTCATTCAAGATTTCTCTAGAATCGCCAAACCCTTAACTGCATTAACTCAAAAGGGAAAGAAGTATGATTGGTCCACGGAACAGGAATCCTCATTCCAGTTATTAAAGAAGAAGTTAACGTCTGCACCCATTTTGTCATTACCGGAAGGAAATGATGATTTCGTGATCTATTGTGATGCTTCACGCCAAGGTTTAGGATGTGTATTAATGCAACGCACAAAAGTCATCGCATACGCCTCACGACAACTAAAAATTCATGAAAAGAACTATACGACGCACGATTTGGAACTTGGAGCAGTAGTTTTTGCACTCAAAATATGGAGACACTATCTATATGGCACCAAGTGTACAGTGTACACCGACCATAAGAGTCTTCAGCATATTTTTGATCAAAAACAACTTAATATGAGGCAACGTCGCTGGGTAGAGTTGTTAAACGATTACGATTGTGAAATCCGTTACCACCCCGGAAAGGCTAATGTTGTAGCTGATGCCCTAAGTCGAAAAGAAAGAGTAAAACCTCTTAGGGTCCGAGCTTTGAATATTACAATTCGTACTGATCTCACAAAGCAAATTCAAGCAGCACAGTTAGAGGCTTTAAAAGAAGAAAATGAAAAAGGCGAAATGAGCAGAGGGTTAGAAAAACAGCTTGAAGTAAAAGCCGATGGAACCCTGTATTTTGCTGATAGGATATGGGTACCAAAACATGGTAATCTAAGGCAACTAGTACTAGATGAAGCACACAAAACGAGGTACTCAATTCACCCAGGGAACGGGAAAATGTACCACGATCTCAAGAAGTTTTATTGGTGGCCTAATATGAAGACAGAAATTGCTACTTATGTAAGCAAATGTTTGACGTGTGCAAAGGTCAAAGCTGAGCACCAAAAGCCGTCAGGATTACTGCAACAACCAGAAATTCCGCAGTGGAAATGGGAAAGAATAACTATGGATTTCATTACGAAATTGCCAAGGACTGCAAGTAGTCATGATACTATTTGGGTGATAGTTGATCGTCTAACTAAATCAGCTCACTTTCTACCAATAAAGGAGACAGACAGTATGGAGAAATTAGCACGCCTATATTTGAAGGAAGTAGTTTCCAGGCATGGTGTACCCATCTCTATCATATCTGATCGCGACACCCGATTCACATCACATTTCTGGCAGTCATTACAAAAAGCATTGGGAACTCGATTAGATATGCGCACCGCTTATCACCCACAGACAGATGGTCAAAGTGAAAGAACAATACAAACATTGGAAGACATGTTACGGGCATGCGTGATTGACTTTGGAACCAGTTGGGATCGACACTTACCGTTGGCAAAATTTTCATACAATAACAGCTATCATACGAGCATCAACGCAGCGCCATTTGAAGCACTTTACGGTAGAAAGTACAGATCTCCTATATGTTGGAGTGAAGTAGGAGAAAGACAACTTACTGGACCAGAAATTATTCACGAAACCACCGAAAAGATCATTCAAATACAACAGCGATTGAAAACGGCCATGAGTCGCCAAAAGAGTTATGCTGATGTAAGAAGAAAACCGCTAGAATTTCAAGTGGGCGACAAAGTCATGCTGAAAGTGTCACCCTGGAAAGGCGTTGTACGATTTGGTAAACGAGGAAAGCTAAGTCCTAGGTACGTAGGACCCTTTGAAATCACCGAAAGAATTGGAACAGTTGCTTATCGATTAAAGCTACCGTAAGAACTTAGTAGTGTTCACAACACATTTCACGTGTCAAATTTGAAGAAATGTTTAGCTGAAGAGGATGTCGTAATTCCTCTTGACGAAATACGAATCAATGATAAACTCCATTTTATCGAAGAACCTGTTGAAATCATGGACCGTGAGGTCAAACAATTAAAACAATGCAAAATACCGATAGTTAGGGTTCGTTGGAACGCAAGACGAGGACCCTAGTTTACTTGGGAACGTGAAGATCAGATGAAGCAAAAGTATCCACATTTGTTCACTGATATCGCTCATGAAACAGGTACTACTCAAAATTTCGGGACGAAATTTTCTTTAAGGGGGAGGTACTGTGATGACCCGAAATTTTTTGACTTATTTAAACCAATTCTCTATACGATTTATTATTTTAACACGCTAAACAAAGTCTGTTAGATTGAGTCTCAAAATTTTAGAACTGTTTCATATATACAATTACCTTTGATTACTCTCGACGATTCATGAACAATTATATGTATGTATATATATATGTACAAGTAAAAATGACTTTCCTACAGTAAAACCCTATTTGCTACAATAAAAATTACTTTGCTACAGTAAAACACAATTTGCTACAGTAAAACACTATTTGCTACAGTGAAAACGAGTTTGCTACAGTGATTTGCTACAGTGAAACACTATTTGCTACAGCGAAACACTATTTGCTACAGTAAACACTATTGCTACAGTACACTATTTGCTACAGTACACTATTTGATGTCGACGAACTAGCAAACAAAAACAGAAAAGGCGGCCATGCGATCGCATGGCAAAAACACTGAAAACTCATGCGATCGCATGAGCTACAGTAAATCGAAAAGTACTATAAAATGTCAGTTTTGCTCGACGATTTTTTTTCATTCTTATTCTGTACTTAAAATTTATATTTATAATTTTAATTATAATTTTAATTTTAAGTTTAATAATAATAAAGTATATTCGAGGGTATTTTTAATTCGGGTTTCAAACCGTTTTAAAATAAGGAAATATTGGGTATTGTTCGGGGTATTGTTCTTGAATCCAAGCCAACCATACATTCGTCTACCATCATTACGTCTACGCAATTTGCCAACAATATTGAGTCTCAATATTGAACTGTGAGTTATAGATTCCTTTTTAAATACTTTAAATATTTTTGGGCTGAGAATACATGCAATTTATTTTAAACGCGATAAGACACAAGTACATACTAAATTCTACACTGAGTTAAACCGGAAATCCCTTAGCTTTGGTAACTAGTAGCTGTCAGTACATAGGATATGGACTGGTGGGCGCGAATACTTGTATATGGATCCATAGGGCTTGACATCCCCGTCCGAGCTAGAGCGCTAGCCTTTTAACGGACGTATGTTATTTGAGTTTAAGACACGTTGGTTTGCGTGTATTAAAACGAATGGGGTAATTATCACTATAGCGTTAAGTTTAGTTACCAGGGTGCTCTGTTACGTAGAATCTATTGATAAACTTTTGATGAAATCTTGTGGTCTATCTTTATACATGTTTATGACTCGAGCAATTAAACCTATAACTCACCAACATCCGTGTTGACTTTTTAGTATGTTTTATTCTCAGGTCCTTAGAATGCTTCCGCTGTGATGTGCTTGTTGCCTGCATGGAGTCTCTCATGCTTTGTACAAAGTTTATTGCATTCAAAATAAAATTGCGTTGTGTAATAAATAATTGGACTGTGATGTCAACCTGTAAATTAAAGACTTATGTATTTCGGGGTTTTGCTTATACCTAAGCACTCGCCCACATGTTTATAACTTTCTATGTTTAGAAAGTCACTTATTTTAATGAATGCAATATTTTATCAAAACGTATCATATAGAGGTCAAAACCTCACTGTGGAATCAATGATTAACGTGCCGCGTCAATAGCGATTTTGACGGGTCGTTACAATATTCTAATTTATTGTATATATGTATTTATACACATGTCCATTAACAAATGGTTGTTGGTGAATTGAAGGTTAAAGTCCAACGAATAAATACATGTATGAAATTATTTTAATGTAACATGTTAATTTTCTTAACTTGTCGATATCCATCTTCTAAGTTATCTACATTTCATAATTTCATCTTTTCATTAAATAATATGAAAGTTAAATGATTACCTTATCAAAAGTCACGAGTAAATTATTATAAAGCATGTATTGGAAATCAAACAGGAATCTTCATTAACTTTTGTCTAGCTTTCGTTATTTGACACTTTTTTCCTACTCGCAGATCACTTTACCAGTTATTCTGAATACCGTTAAAGAGGAACGATTTCTCAAATCAACGTGGGCCTCGTAACAGAGACTCATAACCATACAATGTATCTGATAATTCAATCATTCGATAATATTTTTTAATCTTGTCGGTAACTATAATAAACTTATATTGAAACAAAATACGTTCATGTAAAATATTATATATCTAATACTTTGTTAACGTTTTCAATTAATAAGTATATATTATATATACATATCAATATACACATAAATGTTCGTGAATCGTCAGACATGGTCAATGGTATTTGATTACATGAATATAGTTTTCAAAATTTTTGAAACTCAACATTACAGACTTTGCTTATCGTGTCGGAAACATATAAAGATTAAAGTTTAAATTTGATCAGAAATTTTCGGGTCATCACATTATATAAGTTATATTATATTTATTACTGTATTAACAATTTAATTATTTTATATTATATACTATAAGTTATTATTATTAAATTAGTATAGTTATAATATAAATGTTAACTTTATTTTTATTACTTAGTTAATTAGTACTTATGACTAAATAATTTTTAAATTTCATTTTACATAATCATTTATTGTTTTATCTAAATGTTAAAATAAATTGATAATTAGATATTTATATACATATTTTAATATGTCAAAATTATATATATAAATAGACCTTAATTTATTTTATTTCCATTAATTATCTATAATTTATGTTCCTAATTTTTTATAACTTAATTAATCATATAAATCAGTAGGATACTTTATAAAAATTATTTTATTAATATTTGTATTTATTTCTCACTATTCTTTATTTATTTTTATCGCTTTATATTTAAATTAAGAATAATTATGTAATAAATAACTAATTGACCTAAATAAATGGAATTATAATTTTTACCAGTTCTATATTCCTAATAAATAATTTTAAAATTTTAAAATTGGATTTATATTGCATATTCTATTTATTTAACATTTTCCATTCATTTAATCATATTATTCGACTAATAATTAAATAAATAGGATAAATGTATTAAAAATTAATTTGTACATTTTTTACAGTATCTAGTAATCCTACTAATCATATAACAATTTTATAAAACTATATTTCTTATGAGTTTGTATTTATTTAGTATTTTCTTTATTATTTCTCTCGTTTTACAATAAAACACAAGAAAATTCTATTTAAAATACTATATCAACCTATATATTTATTTTTATAATTTTCGAAAACATATACAAGTATAATAATCTGAGAAAAATTTTTATAACAATTTTTATTACTGTTTAATATTTTATTACGAATTTTATATATTTTTCGTGTTTAATTATTAAGTAATTTGAAATTAATTATAAATAATACTCCAAAATTTTTCATAATTACTTTTATAAGTACTACTACTGTTCCAAATAATTTCCAAGTAATTATTACTGATGTTAATATTTTTATTTAATTTAAATATGTTTTATGTATTAAAACAATTCGGAAACCAACTATTTATATAATAAATATATAAAATATTATATTAATTAAGTATTCTCATCCAATAATTTTTATATGTTTAATAACCTCAGTAAAAATTATCACAATTAATTTTAAGTATTTAGAACATTTAATTTCGATTTTTATATGTATATATAGTATTCATTATATATAAATACAATAAATACTTAATAATTCGAATTAAATATTTATAAATTCTATGAAAATTATTTCTGATCACTATTATATCATATTATAATTAAGAATCTTGTAGAAGTTATATTTATCAATTTTATATAACTTTTACATTTTTAATACATTTAAACCGTATATATACTTTTAATCTCGATTTAATAATAAATAAATATCAAATCTGATTTTTATAAATTCTAAAATTTTCCAAAAATTATATAAGTCTTATATGATCTTTATATCATAATCATGTATTTAAATGTATTTCATATGTATACATAAAAAATATAACATTCGGCTACACAAATAAATAAAAAATGAACAGAAAAAAATAAAAAAAATCAAAGTCGATGGATAAAAGAATACCTCAACTTTTTCTGCTTTTTCTTGAAAGGAATTTGATGTGTGTTGTTAAAAAAAATGATTGAGGTAGTAGTGTAGTACTAGTATTTATAGGGAAGTTTTAAAAAATAATGTAGAGATAAATAAAAAAATGGGCCGATCGGTAAAATTTGATTTTTAATCTTATCTTAAAAATGAACCTAGTCCTTTTTCTTTTTTTGTAAAAACCATTTTCCTATTTGCATGCAATTGTTAAAATTTAAAATAGAGAGTTATCCTTTTTTTTCCTTTTTTTTATTTTTTATTTTTTCCTTCGGTCGAATAATAACTAGTAATTACTTATATATATATATATATATATATATATATATATATATATATATATATATATATATATATATATATATATATATATATATATATATATATATATATATATATATATATATAAACATAAATGTATCAGATCATTCTAGAAAATCTTATCATTTTATTTTTTATTTTTATTAAATTTTTAAATCCCAATTTAGCATAATATTATTTTTAAATTCGATATTTATTATTTATTAATATTTAAAATTTTATTTTTGCATTACAACCTTTTAGGTTTTAATAATTATATTTGTGCCACCACATTTTTTAATTATTTGTAAAGTTATTTATATAATACTTTAACTGTTAACAAAAGTAATACAATTTACATATATATACTATTAATAATTCATATATTTTAATTAGAATTAGAATTTGGGTTTATATTATTAATTTACTAATTAGGGTTAGGTTTTTATATTATTAGGATTTATAGTATTAATTAGTTATTAGGGTTAGGGTTTATAATATGAATAAATGTTTAGGTTTTGTGATCTTAATTATTGTTTAGGGTTAGAGTTTCAGGTTATTAAATACGTACATTAATTATAACGCATTTAATATATCTGGATAACAACCCTAGTGACAGTATACAGGATCAGACAATGAAACCCTAAGGACAATTTAGTAAATTCAGGATGGAAATATGAGGGTTGTTATAGTACCTCCCCGTTAATTTAAACTTTGTCCCAAAGTTTCAGGTGGATTTTCTCGGATGCATCAGCGGTTGAGAAAAGATGGGGATATTTCCGCTTCATCTGGTCTTCACATTCCCAGGTATACTCGGGGCTTCTTCGTGAATCCCAAAAGATCTTAACAATAGGAATGTTGCTCTGTTTCAAGCGTTTAACCTCACGATCCATAACCTCTATCGATTTTTCAACGAAATGCATTTTATCATCAATGCGGATATCCTCCAATGGAATAACGAGTGTGTCATCAGCAAGACACTTTTTAAGATTCGAGACATGAAATACATCATGTACATTATTAAGCTCAGAAGGTAATTCTAATCGATACGCCACGGGACCAATTCTTTCAATAATCTTGAAAGGTCCAACAAAACGCGGACTTAGTTTGCTTCGTTTACCAAAACGAACGACGCCTTTCCAAGGGGATATTTTCAACATGACTTTATCACCAACTTGGAATTCTAAATCTTTTCGACGATATCAGCATAGCTCTTCTGTCGGCTTCGGGCAGTGTCTAATCGTTTCTTAATCTGAACTATCTTTTCTGTAGTTTCATGTATGATTTACGGACTAGTTATCTGTCTTTCCTCTAATTCATCCCAACATAACAGAGATCTACATTTTCGTCCGTATAAGGCCTCCAAAGGTGCAGCCTTAATACTTGAGTGATAGCTGTTATTGTAAGAAAATTCAGCTAAAGGCAAATGTCTATCCCATCCTTTGCCGAAATCGATAACACAAGCACGTAGCATATCCTCTAACACTTGAATGGTTCATTCACTTTGACCATCAGTTTACGGATGATAAGCAGTACTCATGTCGAGTTGAGTTCTGATGATGTAGCGTGAGGGTACGAAATAGTATTATTTTTACTAGGAAATACTACAAAATATGACACAAGTTTTAATTAAATTACGGATGGGATATACCTAAACCTTGCTACAACACTATAGGCAGTGTACCTAATCGTAGAGTAGTGTAGTTTTTAGTAAGTCTGGTTCGTTCCACAGGGAGCTAGTGATTACGTACTATATTTTTATAAAACTATATTTATATATATATATATATATATATATATATATATATATATATATATATATATATATATATATATATATAAGTAGTAATATTATTATAAAAGGGAGGTTTTTACCGTTTAATGACCGGTTTGTCGATTTTATATTTTTAAGCGTAAAGATAAATGACAATAATTAAAGTGCGTAAAATAAATAAATGACGATAAATAAAATAACAATAAATAAAATTGCGATAGAATATGAAATAAAAGGATTATGCTTATTTAAACTTTCGTAATCATGATGATTGACGTTTTGATTTTAATTAATTGTTACTCGGGTTAATTGTCCTTTGTCATGGTTTATTTGATACCTATCTGGTTTTTATCCATAATAGTCCATCGGTCATAAATATAAAGTGCGAGTGTCCTCGTCAAATTACCCTTATACCCGAAGTCAAATATTCCAACTAATTAAGGATTTAAACTGTGACGCAGTTATCACTTCTGTCAACAATTACACCAGTTATCACTGTATGTAATCTACCCCTGTTTTGATTAGATATGAATATTAATTTACCCACTTGATCAGTTTGAATAATCAATTACCCAACCCGAATAATTAATTAAATGATTATAATAGATTCCATATGAACGTCACTAAATAGGACAACCATAATCATTATTAATTATTAGGATAATTAATTTGAAGATAGGTTCGACAGACTCCAATGAGTTGTCACTCAATTAGACAATACCCCCCATCTATTAATAGTCAATAGTCTAATTTCCACAAGTGTCGGTCTTTTGCCCAAACCTTAATTATGGTACAAAGCCCAATTACCCAATTTTAGTAATTAGCCCAACATCATGATTACTTCGTTTTAAATAAGCATAATAATAACTTAGCTACGAGACATTAATGTAAAAAGGTTGAACATAACTTACAATGATTAAAAATAGCGTAGCGTTACACGGACATAATTTTGACTTACACACTCAAACGATCTCTATCATAAATCTTATTATTATCATAATTTAAAATTAAAATTAAGATTATTGTTATATCTTATTAAGTTAACATTATGATAGAGATATAGAATATAGATATTGATAATTGATATAGATATTTGATCGGATAAAAAAAAAAGGATAGAAAAGTTCTCCCTCAATTCGATCGTAAATCATCGCTTTTATAGCGAAATTAGAATTGAAATTTTCATTTACGACCCCTGAACTATGCTCAATTAACAACTTTTTATTATTTAATATTATTCTTATTATGAATTATTTAAATATTATATTTTATTCTTGTGCATAGTTGACTCGTAATTTTTACACCGTTGCGTCGAGCGCTGAAAGTTGGTTCATGCCTCGGTTCCGGATTTTCGAACGCCCTTTCGTACAATTTTATATCGTGTACTTTGCGTTTTGTAACTTGTACTCTTGTCATTTTTAGACGTTCTTCATCAATAATTTGAACCTTTTTGATTGTATCTTGTACTTTTGAGCTTTTTGGACCTTTGCGTCTTCAAATCTTCGTTTTCGCCTTTTGTCTTCGCACTTATTTAAAATAAACGAATATTACTCGAAAATGGAACAATTGCAACTAAAATCTTGTCTTTCTTGGGGGATTTTTCTATGAAATATATGTTCCTTTTTAGCCTTATCAATATCCCCACACTTGAGCGTTGCTTGTCCTCAAGCAATACAGTCTTGAAATATAATACATCACACGAATCACTTCTTTATTCTTCACACTTTGTACATCAGTGATTTTGATAGAGCGGTGTAAACAATGATATTAACAATAGAACCATGGTTAAAGGTGGGTGTGTCATCCACAGTTGCCTTGGGTGTAGGTCAACGACACTTGCAATCAAATAGCCGATTTACTTTCGGTTTCCAAAGCAAAGTGCACATTTGAAAGGCGGTTTACAGTCCCACATGACTTATGAAAATTTAGATCCTTTAGGAAATTGGATCTTTATGAAAACATTTGATCTTTTGAAAATTCAAGCTAGATTTTACCCTAGACAAGTTTTCTGATTTGATCCACCATCGGTGTTGCAAAATATATTTGTGGATCAATATTTTGGCTAAAAACTTTTAGGTTCGTGTAATCCACTGCTATCCCTGTATCGGAAAGCACACATCCAGTTTACTTGTTCCGTATATTACCTTTCGGCAAACTACCGTCCGGTTGTAAAGGAAAGCGATGAACAAGAAACTGTTAAGGCAATGTCCCGTGACATGCAGATGATTATGGTCTTATTAACGTGTCGGATGCTAGAACTATCCTTGGTAGGAGAGATAGTAAAGATCATCCTATGATTTTTCGGTCTGGCACAAGGTCCTGTCTCCGACCATGCTATGCAACCACCGTTCTTACGGTTGACACCCGATTTGGTTCAGGTGACCTAATGAATTCTGTTGAATTCCCAGGATTTTACGTTCAATGGTAATGAACGCATTGAAAATGGATTTTCAGAAAACAAATCGGTTTTAATTTTGATCAAAATATTTTCTCGTTCAAGCTCGAGTTTAGATATCATTGAATTCCATGAGTTTGAATTCTCAATCTTTAAGGTCAATCTCTAGGATTGAGTAATATCAGTCTTAAAAGCTGATTTTTAATCTTTAAGGAGATTATCCTTTCTGGGGATCTGATTCATTAGTCTTATCAAGCTAATTTGCACGGTGCCCTCCCCATTTTACAAGACAGACCCTCTCATGGTTAGGATAAGTCTGACCACTTGGCGACCCTGTTTGATGCTGAGGTCCGTGGATTTCCTGCTGATTTTAGTGATGACTTTTCTAGGTTTTTCGTCAACCTACAGCTGGTCTGGACGACAACTTCATGACCTTAATCAAGAAGCGCGTTTCTTTTTCGGAAGACTTTACTTCCTTTTAATGATGGAATTGATTCATCGTGTAGATCCATCTTTCTTTCAAAAGTATTATAGTAAATCGGGTAAAACTGATTAGTATCATCCAAAACAAAAGTACCTGCAATAATCTTGTACAAAAATATGTGATAGATAGTTTTTAATTGAATAACTTGGTACATTCTCCCCACACTTAGTTTCTTTCTTTGCCTTTTTATTCTCCTTTATTCCATTTTAAATGAATTCAAGCATTTTAGGTTGTTTCTCAATTTATGTCCTTTCCGATAATTTCGGTATTATCACCTAGTTTTCACCGTTCATAAATATGTATAAACATGATTTTGACTTCATTTAATTGAAAATTTTTCAAATTTTCACAAAATTTGGCAAATAAACCAAGTATAAACCTGAGAGAATTTATAACCCTTCCAATATCCCCACACTTAAGATCATGCAATGCCCTCATTTGCATGAAATCAGACTATAATTTAAATTCATGAGGGTGATTAGCGTAGAAAAGTGATTAAAAATACCGAGTTTGTAATTACAAAGCTCGTCGAATGATAGATGGCGCCTCATCGTTCATTCCTTCATTTGTTATATCACATTTGTTGTTTTGTGTCTTGTCGTCAAAATTAGTACCTTTTGCTGAACTTAATGACAGTCTTTGAAAGTGCGCTGTTTTACCCTATTTTGTACATAACATAGAACACAAACATATATATACATATTTTTGAAGTTTGGTATATAACCCCACTTTTCAAAAATTTATAAAGTATAATATTTTTGGCATACTTTAAATCAATAAAATTAAAAATAATGATAACAAAATTTGTCGCCCCGCCCTCGGGTAAAGTAATTTCGGCTTAATGACCTAGTCTTCAACTCACGACGAATTTTAGAAATCATTTTTTTCAACTTAATGAATTAAAGTAAATTTTGTTTTTTAAAATTCACACAAAACTTAAAAGCATATTAATTTCATATAAGACCTACAAAATAAAAATTCAGAATGGAGGGAGAAAACTAGTTCTTTAGTGTCTGCTAGCGGAAAAGACCAATAGGGTTTCATTCTCGGAACTACACGAGAACAGAACAACTAACTCTAGATAGCATTTTCTTTTTAGAACATTTGAATCTCCCCACACTTAGGTAGCCGTGGTGTCAAAATTGTGATTAACTTCATCGTTAATTTCTCTTGTTCCATAATCAACTTGCATATCTGTGACTTTTTCTTTAAGCCATTGGTCGGATTCCTGTGTAATATCCACAATTTCAACTAGTTTCTCCTTTTCTTTAGGTGATAGATTGGATACTAACCGGTTACATAACTTAAAGTTCCCCTTGGTTCTAGCATCGCGAATCCGTTTAATAAGTTTCTTCATTGAACTATTAATAACGGGATCATTTAATTTCGTATCAACAACGGGGTTCTTTGTTATCATGTCATCATTAGGTGTTACTTCATTTTCCCCACACTTAGGCGTTTCATTATTGCTAAGTATTACCGTTGGAGTTGGTAAAACCACATGGTTCTTACCAATTGTTTTTACTGGTTCAACGGTTTTGGCTGGTGGAGATTTAGACTTTCGAATCATAAAGGTGATCGATTTGTCACCACTTTTAAGTGTCATTCTTCCATTTCCTACATCAAATAACGCCTTGGTGGACGCTAAGAATGGCCGACCTAAAATTAGAGGAATGTTTGGGTCCTCTTCTATGTCAATGACAATAAATTCGACTAGAAAGGTTAAATTGCCTACTTGAACGGGTAGGTTGTCAGCAATTCCAACTGGGTGCTTAATGGTTTGATCAAAGAGTCGAACACTCATATCCGTTGGACTTAACTTACCTACACCTAATCTCTTATATAAGGAAAGAGGCATAACACTTACGCTTGCACCTAAATCTGCTAGTGCATCATACATGACACAATCACTAAGTAGACAAGGAACAATAAATTCACCCGGATCACCTACCCTAGGTGGAGGTTTTGGTGGAACTGTATTCACCGGGTTTACTTCTACGGCTTTTGTTTCTTGTACTTTCTTATTCTTTTTCTTCTTCTTCTTTCCAGAAGTATCACAATCTTTATTACTTATTACTTGCTCATACTCAACTCCTTTTCTTGGAAACGGGATGGGTGGTTTGTATGGTGCCACCACTGGCTTTACATACTCGGGTGGTGGTGGTGTAACTTCTTCATTGTTACTCTCATCTAAAACCTTCCCATCTTCTGGTGCTGGTTTTTCAGAATTCGTTGAAACCATATTAACATTCTCATTCCGAGGATTTACTTCAGTATTACTCGGTAGCTTTCCTTGTTCCCTCTCACTCATCATGCTAGCAAGAGTACCTACGTGTTTTTCTAGATTCAAAATGGAAGCTTGTTGAGTTCTTAATGACTGATCAAATCTCTCGTTCGTTTGGGTTTGAGATGTAATGAATTGTGTTTGAGATTCAATCAGCTTTGCCATCATTTCTTCTAGATTTGGCTTTTTCTCTTCGGGTTGTTGTGGTGGTTTATACAAGCTAGGTCTTTGTTGATTGAAAGTGTTGTTTTGAGTCGGTTGGTTATTCGGACCTTGTTGGTTATACCAGTTATTTTCGGGTCCTTTTGGATTGTAAAGAATGTTTTGATTTCGATTTAAGTTTAGCCTTGGCGGTTGATAATTATTTTGATAATTATTTCCCGGCCTTTGGTTCATATAGGAAACATTCTCTCGTTGTTCCATCGTTGGTTCAATGTGACAATCTTTCAATAAGTGTGGTCCACCGCATTGCTCACAACTGATTCGTATTGCGTGAATATCTTTATTCATCTTTTCCATTCGTCTTTCGAAAGCATCTATTTTTGCGGAAACGGAATCAAAGTCATGGCTAGAATCGGCTCTAGCCGCTTTAGATGATCGAAAGATATCTTTTTCTTGGTGCCACTCATGCGAGTGGGAGGCTGTGTTATCAATAATTTTGTAAGCTTCAGTTGCGGTTTTCTTCATAATGGAACCACCAGCTGTTATGTCGATGTCTTTTCGTGTAGCAACGTTGACACCTTGGTAGAATATTTGTACTATTTGGTAAGTGTCTAAACCGTGTCGAGGACATCCTCTCAACATCCTTCCGAATCTTGTCCACGCCTCATATAATGTTTCATTTGGCTTTTGTTTGAACGTAACAATTTCTCCTTGAAGTCTCACGGCTTTGGATGCCGGAAAGAATCGTTTAAGAAATTTTTCAACTAAAACATCCCATGTGTCAATCGCCCCTTCAGGTAACGATTCTAACCAATCTTTGGCTTCTCCCTTTAAAGTCCAGGGAAACAACATGAGATAGATCTGCTCATCTTCCACTTCTCGGATTTTGAATAGTGTACAAATTCTATTAAACGTACGAAGATGTTCGTTTGGGTCTTCATTCGGCGCACCACTGAATTGGCATTGATTAGTCACCATGTGTAGAATTTGTCCTTTGATTTCATAATCTGGAGCATTAACTTCTGGTTTAATAATGGCATGACCTTGGCCCGTGCGTGTAGCTCTCATTCGGTCTTCCATACTTAGAGGTTCTAGATTTTCCATGATTGGAAGTGTTGTATCTGAATCACTAGAGGTTTCTGATTTAATGGTTTCTTCCTCAACAATCTCTGTTTGAATGATTGGTGGTTCCGGAGGAATAATTAATGGATCAGGGTCTCGGAATTGTCCCTGAGTATTCTCCGGATTCTCAATTGTGATATTGGTTTCAAAAACTGGATTATCGGAAATTTGAGTTGAAGTACTCGGTCGACTTGATGACGAGTCTAAGAAAAAATCAACGGCAGCTATATTTGTTAAATGTCTTGATCTAGTTACAGGTGGTGAACGTACAAAAGGTGGTGAACGTCTTGCTCGGTGCATTC
Organism: Rutidosis leptorrhynchoides; assembly: GCF_046630445.1. Classification (NCBI taxonomy): domain Eukaryota; kingdom Viridiplantae; phylum Streptophyta; class Magnoliopsida; order Asterales; family Asteraceae; genus Rutidosis; species Rutidosis leptorrhynchoides. The sequence continues at coordinate 46,986,123 of NC_092335.1, read as the reverse complement.
ACAGAATATCCTATTAGTTATAAAAATAATAAGAAAAACTTATATAAGCTATCCAATTAATAGACTTTTCTGATTTTGCCCACGTTTCGAATAGCCAAAAGATGCAGCAGAGGGGCAGGATTCGTTTGGTCTCAATATAATTGAGGACTGTTTGGCTCCAATAACCCGGTCCACGTACAAATCCAACTATTACTACGAACCAGAAAAATGTCAACGTCTATTAACTTAACCGCTTAAATAATTTTTCTTTCCGTTTGGAGAATTAGATAAAAAATAGAGAAAATTCTAAGTCCTAAAAACTAGAGCGTCGAGAAATAAGAAAGAAATAGATTGCGCGTCGAAAAACGTCGAAAAATAAAAAGGTCGAAAAATAGGCGTCGAAAAATAAAAATAAGAAAGTAGTGCGAAATACGGCGTCGTAAAATTCTAAAGCACCTAAATCTTAGTCTAAAGAAAAAGCACTTAAAGGATTTTACGGCAAACCTAGAAATTCTAGAAATAAAAAAAATAACTACGCCAAAAATAAACTTAATACTAAAAGTTGCGACTGAGTCTAAAAAAAAAACTAAAGGTAATAAAACTAAAAATAAATTTTTTTTTTTTTTTTTTTTTTTTTTTTTTTTTAAGTCTTAATCTAATCCTAAACTCATGGTTATAATCATAATCAAAATCATTTAAATTTCCTTATAGTATAAGGACCGCGACCCTACTGTTTTTCTTGTGACCCAACAATTTTGGCAACACTCCAATCTCATATGACAACTCCTTAAACCGGCCCCATGAAAGAAAAAAAATTCAATTTACATCTCATTATAATCAAGTCCAGCTTGTTACCCACTTTGGCCACATCAAGTTGTAACTTGTCCCATGCATTATCATATGTCGTTTTTTTTTTTTTTTTTTTTTTTTTTTTTCAAATAACCGGTGGTGACTTTGGTTGCTACTGAAAGTGGGATGGTCAAACTCTTTGTAAATATGTATATCTAAAAGGAGTAGCTATATATTTAGTCTATAAAGAAAGACATACTCCGTAATATTTAATAATAATTAATTAATAATATTAATATAATAATTATAATATTAAAGAATTGCATCAATGGATGCAGAGAATGAGTTGTATCAAAAACAGTACATCAGCCTATAAGTTTAACTCTTTCCTACCGACAGTTTGATAGATCTATTTTTTTTTTTAATTAATTTTTTTTTATCCTAATAAAATTTAGTGAAAATCTATAAAAGTAAATAAAAACTTAAATAGCACTATCTCCCCGGCAGCGGCGCCAAAAACTTGATGATGTAGCGTGAGGGTACGAAATAGTATTATTTTTACTAGGAAATACTACAAAATATGACACAAGTTTTAATTAAATTACGGATGGGATATACCTAAACCTTGCTACAACACTATAGGCAGTGTACCTAATCGTAGAGTAGTGTAGTTTTTAGTAAGTCTGGTTCGTTCCACAGGGAGCTAGTGATTACGTACTATATTTTTATAAAACTATATATATATATATATATATATATATATATATATATATATATATATATATATATATATATATATATATATATATATATAAGTAGTAATATTAATATAAAAGGGGAGTTTTTACCGTTTAATGACTGGTTTGTCGATTTTATATTTTTAAGCGTAAAGATAAATGACAATAATTAAAGTGCGTAAAATAAATAAATGACGATAAATAAAATAACAATAAATAAAATTGCGATAGAATATGAAATAAAAGGATTATGCTTATTTAAACTTCCGTAATCATGATGATTGACGTTTTGATTTTAATTAATTGTTACTCGGGTTAATTGTCCTTTGTCATGGTTTATTTGATACCTATCTGGTTTTTATCCATAATAGTCCATCGGTCATAAATATAAAGTGCGAGTGTCCTCGTCAAATTACCCTTATACCCGAAGTCAAATATTCCAACTAATTAAGGATTTAAACTGTGACGCAGTTATCACTTCTGTCAACAATTACACCAGTTATCACTGTATGTAATCTACCCCTGTTTTGATTAGATATGAATATTAATTTACCCACTTGATCAGTTTGAATAATCAATTACCCAACCCGAATAATTAATTAAATGATTATAATAGATTCCATATGAACGTCACTAAATAGGACAACCATAATCATTATTAATTATTAGGATAATTAATTTGAAGATAGGTTCGACAGACTCCAATGAGTTGTCACTCAATTAGACAATACCCCCCATCTATTAATAGTCAATAGTCCAATTTCCACAAGTGTCGGTTTTTTGCCCAAACCTTAATTATGGTACAAAGCCCAATTACCCAATTTTAGTAATTAGCCCAACATCATGATTACTTCGTTTTAAATAAGCATAATAATAACTTAGCTACGAGACATTAATGTAAAAAGGTTGAACATAACTTACAATGATTAAAAATAGCGTAGCGTTACACGGACATAATTTTGACTTACACACTCAAACGATCTCTATCATAAATCTTATTATTATCATAATTTAAAATTAAAATTAAGATTATTGTTATATCTTATTTAGTTAACATTATGATAGAGATATAGAATATAGATATTGATAATTGATATAGATATTTGATCGGATAAAAAAAAAAGGATAGAAAAGTTCTCCCTCAATTCGATCGTAAATCATCGCTTTTATAGCGAAATTAGAATTGAAATTTTCATTTACGACCCCTGAACTATGCTCAATTAACAACTTTTTATTATTTAATATTATTCTTATTATGAATTATTTAAATATTATATTTTATTCTTGTGCATAGTTGACTCGTAATTTTTACACCGTTGCGTCGAGCGCTGAAAGTTGGTTCATGCCTCGGTTCCGGATTTTCGAACGCCCTTTCGTACAATTTTATATCGTGTACTTTGCGTTTTGTAACTTGTACTCTTGTCATTTTTAGACGTTCTTCATCAATAATTTGAACCTTTTTGATTGTATCTTGTACTTTTGAGCTTTTTGGACCTTTGCGTCTTCAAATCTTCGTTTTCGCCTTTTGTCTTCGCACTTATTTAAAATAAACGAATATTACTCGAAAATGGAACAATTGCAACTAAAATCTTGTCTTTCTTGGGGGATTTTGCTATGAAATATATGTTCCTTTTTAGCCTTATCAAGTTCCAAGAGCAGATTGTAGAGATTTCCAGAATCTAGAAGTGAATCGGCTGTCACGATCAGAAATGATAGAGATAGGGACTCCATGACGAGAGACAATCTCTTTGATATATAGCTGTGACAATTTCTCCATTCTGTCGGTTTCTTTGATCGGTAAGAAGTGTGCAGATTTAGTAAGACGATCCACTATGACCCAAATAGTATCATTGCCACTAGAAGTCTTGGGCAACTTAGTAATAAAATCCATAGTGATAGACTCCCACTTCCACTGCGGAATATCTGGCTGTTGAAGTAAACCAGACGGCTTTTGATGTTCGGCCTTAATCTTCAAACAAGTAAGACACTTGCTTACATAATCAGCAATATCAGATTTCTGGTTAGGCCACCAATAAAACTTCTTCACATCGTGATACATTTTATTAGAGCCTGGGTGAATAGAATACCTAGTCTTATGTGCTTCATCCAAGACTAGTTCTCGAAGATTTCCAAAGATTGGGACCCAGATTCGGTTATTGAAATACCTTGTTCCGTTTCCCTTGAGTTCAAGTTGCTTTTCGAGACCTTTAATTCCCTTGAGTTGGACATTCTCTTCCTTCAATGCCTCAAGTTTTGCCTCACGGATTTGAGATGTAAGATTTGTATGAATACGCAGATTTAAAGCTCGGACTCCGATCGGTTTGGCACGATCCTTTCTACTTAGGGCATCGGCAACTACATTCGCCTTACCAGGATGATACTTAAGCTCACAGTCGTAGTCATTTAATAACTCGACCCAATGCCTTTGTCTCATGTTCAGTTGCTTATGATCAAAGATATGTTGAAGACTTTTGTGATCGGTAAACACCGTGAATTTAATCCCATAAAGGTAATGTCTCCACATCTTCAATGCAAACACCACGGCTCCTAACTCCAGGTCATGTGTGGTATAGTTCTTCTCATATTTCTTCAACTGTCTAGATGCATAGGCGATAACCTTTTTACGTTACATCAAAACACATCCGAAACCTTGATTTGAGGCATCACAATAGACTACAAAGACATCAGTGCCATCAGGTAATGACAGAATCGGGGCTGTGGTCAATTTATCCTTTAGAATCTTGAAAGCTGACTCCTGTTCTTCGAACCACTCAAATTTTTTCCCCTTGTGAGTTAGCTTGGTGAGAGGTTTGGCTAGAATAGAAAAGTCTTTGATAAACCTTCGGTAATAACCAATAAGTCCCAAAAATTGGCGAATATGCTTCGCACTTCTAGGCACTTCACAGTTCTGAATAGCGGTGATTTTTGCAGGATCGACATGTATTCCTTCATTATCAACTACATGCCCGAGAAATTGTACAGTTCACAGCCAGAATTCACACTTGGAGAAATTGGCGTACAGTTGTTCCCTCTTTAAAAGCTCTAGAATCAATCGCAGGTGTTGTTCATACCCTTTCTCACTCTTGGAATAGATTAAGATGTCATCGATGAAAACGATCACGAATTGATCAAGATAAGGTTTGCATACACGGTTCATAAGATCCATGAATATAGCAGGAGCATTGGTTAAACCAAAAGGCATGACAAGAAACTCATAGTGTCCAGAACGAGTTCGAAAAGCAGTCTTAGAAACATCAGCTTTCTTGACCCTCAGTTGATGATAACCCGACCTAAGATCAATCTTCGAATAGATACTTGACCTTTGCAGTTGGTCAAACAGGTCATCAATACGCGGAAGTGGAAAACGATTCTTGATTGTTAACTTGTTGAGTTCACGGTAATCAATACACATCCTCAACGTTCCATCTTTCTTCTTAACAAAAAGAACAGGTGATCTCCACAGAAACGAGCTAGGATGAATGAAACCTTTCTCCAAGAATTCTTGGAGTTGGTTAGAAAGTTCCTTCATCTCAGATGGAGCTAAGCGGTATGGTGCCTTTGCGATCGGTGCAGCACCGGGTGTTAAATCAATCTGAAACTCAACCTGTCATTGGGGAGGGAGACCAGGGAGTTCCTCAGGAAATACTTCGAAAAAGTCTCTAACCACCGGTGCATCTTCAATGCGTTTCTCTTCCGGTTTAACTTCCTTAACATGAGTCAGGACGGCTTGATATCCCTTCATTAGATACTTGCGGGTTTTGATGCAGGAGATGATATTGAGTTTAGAACCACTCATCTCCCCTTGAACAATTAGTTTTTCACCATTCTCAAGAGGAATGTTAATGGTTTTCTCATAGCACATGATCGCATCTCTTAATGGACGTAACCAATCCATCCCTACGAGTACATCAAAGCTTCCTAACTCAACTGGCAATAGGTCGATCTTAAATTGTTTGTCAGCTAGAATCAGATCACAGTTTTTATACACGCTTTCTACTTTCATAACCTTACCATTTGCTACTTCTACAAGACGCTTAATATCTTAGGCTTGTGGTTTTTCAGTGAATAAGGCACAAAATTCAGCAGACACATAGCTTCTATCGGCACCAAAATTGAATAAAACAGTAGCATAGAAGTTGTTAACAAGAAACGTACCCGTTATCACTTCATCATCATCACAGGCTTCTTCAATAGTCATCACAAATGCTCGGCTTTTAGCATTATCATTTCCTTTGTTCTTTGGACATTGGTTACAGAAATGTCCCTTTTCACCACAGTCATAGCATGTAGGAACAATTGCGTTGGCCTTTGTTGCAGGTGTATCAGTTGTAGGAACTGCAACTCTACAATTCTTGGCTATATGGCCAATCATCTTACACTTGGTGCACTCAGCCTTGCACCACCCAGAATGGTGTTTCTCACAACGCTTACAATAAGGTTGTTTCCCCAGTATAACCTTCTTTTGAACTATCAGCGACTCTTTTATTTGCACCTTGATTCGATCCTTGAGCAGGATCAAATTTCCTCTTGCCCTCATTAGTTTTAACCTCGACTTGTTTAGTTGCCGCAGCTTTTCTCCTCTTAGCCATCATAATATTCTGGGCCATCGGTATCGCCCATCTACGGTTTCCTTAATTGCAGCCATAACATTCCCCTGAATTTCTTCAGGAAGACCTTCCATGTACCTCTCTATCTTTTTTTGTTCATTAGGTACCATGTCTAGGCACAGTGTAACCAACTCTATAAATCGGTTGGTGTATGTTTCAATATCAGTGCCATTTACCTTCAATTCCCAGAACTCGACTTCTAGTTTCTGAATTTGGTTTCTCGGACAGAATTTATCTGTCATCATTCATTTCAAGACGGGCCATGGAATGGCATTTGCAACATCTAGCCCTACAGACTGGGCGTAGGAATTGCACCATGTTAGGGCAAGGCCACTTAGGGTGTGAGTAGCGTATTTCACCCGGTCCACATCTCCACAGTTACAGATGCGAAGATTGATTCGAGCTTTTCAAACCAACGGGTCAATTCGACGGCTTCCTCATGTCCTTTAAAGGATGGAGGCTTACAGTTCATAAATTCTTTGTAGTTGCAAGAAGTAGGGGGTTCTGATTCCCTTGGTTGTTCCCTTGATTGTTACTGTTGCCTTGAGCGGCAACAAGTAGTTGTTGGAATTGTGCAGCAGTTAGAGTAACATTTGGGATATTGTTGGTAGCATCACGTCCTGAGGTTGATCCACCACGAGCCATTGTTCTTCAATACATAAATACAGTATTAGTTGAAGAGTTCATGACGCTAATAAGTTATAAGTTTGATAAATGCACAAGATCCACACAACATACAAAAGCATAGATAAGAGAAACAACGAGATATAACCAAACACCTACGAATGCGGTAAGATAGGTAATGGAAGTAACAAGATGTAACCAAAACACTAAAATTAAACACCATAAAAATCACTAGTATCACATGAAACAAAACCAAAGTACCATAGGCATATGCCTTTACATGAACAATACTGAAACGTAAATAAAAGAAATCCTAAGATCTAGTCCTTTATAGGAAAGTTTAAAAATGATCGAGGTAGTATTAGTATTTATAGGGAAGTTTAAAAAAAATAATGTAGAGATAAATAAAAAAAATGGGCCGATCGGTATAAATTTTTTTTTTGATTTTTGATCTTATCTTAAAAATGAACCTAGTCCTTTTTTGTAAAATCCATTTTCCTATTTGCATGCAATTTTTAAAATTTAAAATAGAGAGTTATCCCTTTTCCCCCCTTTTTTGTTCTTTTTGATTTTTTCCTTTGGCCGAATAATAACTAGTAATTATATATATATATATATATATATATATATATATATATATATATATATATATATATATATATTAAATAGAAATGTATTAGATCATTCTAGAAAATCTTATCATTTTATTTTTTATTTTTATTAAATTTTTAAATCCGAATTTAGCATAATATTATTTTAAAATTCGGTATTTATTATTTATTAATATTTAAAATTTTATTTTTGCATTACTACCTTTTAGTTTTTAATAATTATATTTGTGCCACGACACTTTTTAATTATTTGTAAAGTTATTTATATAATACTTTAACTGTTAGCAAAAGTAATATAATTTACATATATATACATAATATTAATAATTCATATATTTTAATTAGAATTAGAACTAGGGTTTATATTATTAATTTACTAATTAGGGTTAGGTTTTTATAGTATTAGGGTTTATAGTATTAATTACTTATTAGGGTTAGGGTTTATAATATGAATAAATGTTTAAGGTTTGTGATCTTAATTAATGTTTAGGGTTAGAGTTTCAGGTTATTAAATATGTGCATTAATTATAACGCATTTAATATATCTGGATAACAACCCTAGTGACAGTATATAGGATCAGACAATGAAACCCTAAGGGTAATTTAGTAAAATAAATTCGGATTCTGGAAACCAAAGAGAAGCAGCAGACTACCTTCAATCTGTATGCAGACTCACCTTCAATCTGTGTGCAGATGGAGTCAATCTGAGTGCAGATAGAGTCAATCTGCGTGCAGATGGAGTTAATCTGCATGCAGATTGAGCTTATTTTGGGTGCAGATTTAATGACATGTCCTAATTCATCTAGACGAATACATTACATTTGGTTACATCGCGAGGTACTTGACCTCTATATGATACATTTTACAAACATTGCATTAGTTTTTAAAAGACAAACTTCCATTACATCGAAAGTTGACAGATATGCATATCTTTTCATAATATATCCAAACTATGAATGACTTAATAATAATCTTGATGAACTCAACGACTCAAATGCAACGTCTTTCGAAATATGTCATGAATGACTCCAAGTAATATCTCTAAAATGATCAAATGCACAGCAGAAGATTTCTTTCACACCTGAGAATAAACATGCTATAAAGAGTCAACTAAAAGGTTGGTGAGTTCATAAGGTTATCGTAAACAATAAAATTCATCATTTTGATAGACCACAAGATTCAAATACAGTACACCTATCTCGTGTACGAAACCATTTTTCATAATGCTTAGCAGAGTAGGTTCGTATCCTTTTCTCCCCCGTAGGTTGCCTCGCGATATTTAAATAATCGTGCACATATCTCGTGCACAAAACTAATACACATAACCTGTGTATAAAAATCATTCTCTCGATACATAACATTCATTTCGATTTCATTGCTCAACATGGTAACCGACCTTAACATATAATGCGCATCAATAATACCCCAAAAACAGAACATCTCGTATGTATAATATATAAACTTCGAAGTACTAAACACCACGCCCACTAGCCCTTCCGTCTAGTGAACATTCTGGGTGAGGGTGTTAAACCCGGTAGCTACCTTTAGGATTCGTGTGAATTAGGGCCATACCCGTTTCTAATTCTTAGGTTACCAAGCAATAATAATCAGGAGAAATATTCACAACAATTAGTGGCAATTATAACGTCCAACTAATTCAATAATAATCCACAGAACTTCTGTCTGCATAATAATTCATTCGAGGAATGTTTTGCTTGTGTCTATCTCGTCAAACATTTATAAAAGCATCTCATGTATTCTTAGTCCAAAATATAGATTTCAAAAGCATTTAATAAAGCAGTTATAAAAACTGTACATGTATTCTCAGTCCAAAAAATGTAAAGAGTAAAAAGGGAATCAAATGAATTCACGATACGATATTTTGTATTAAAATTATGCATATGACGGAACTGAACAATGCAAGGTTGGCCTCGGATTCACGAACCTATATCATTTATATGCATATTAACACATATAATGGTAATCGAACAAATTTAAATATTATTATTAATTGTTATTTTAGTAACTTGTACGTTTCATTAATAACTAAATTAACTATATTTATTTTTATATACATTAAATAGATAATTAATATTTATTACAAACATATTAATATATATATGTTTAATGTAAATAATATATTTTTATATAGAAAATCTTTATTTAATATATTAATAATACTAATAATAATAATAATAATAAAAATAGTAATATTAGAGTTAGAAATAATAATAAAAATGATAATAAAAATAATAATGATAAAAATAATGATAATTCTAATAATAATAAAAATGATAGTTCTAATAATAAAAATGATAATTTTTATATAAAAAATTAGTTTTAATAATAATACTACTTACATTAATAATAATAATAATAATAATAATAATAATAATAATAATAATAATAATAATAATAATAATTAGGTTTAAAAATAATAATAATAATAATAATAATGATAATAATATATTAATGATTCTATTAATGATAATAATAATAATGATAGTAATAATAGTAAAAATAAAATGTTAACTTTTATAATGATAATTTTAATAATATCTTTAATAAAAATGACAACTTTACTAAAAATGATTCTTTAAATAACATAGTTGTAATAATGATAATAATGATACTAGTAGTAAAAATGATAATAATAATAATAATAATAATAATAATAATATAGTTGTAAAAATAATAATTTTTAATAATAAAAATACTAATAATGATGATAATAATTTTATTAATAATAATAATAATACTTATAATGATAATAATAATGATAATGAAGATAATAATACTAAATACTTAATAATAATAATAATAATAATAATAATAATAATAATAATAATAATAATAATAATAATAATAATAGTAGTAGTAATAAGTAATAATAATAATCATAGTTGTAATGATAATAATAATAAATGAAAAATAATACTTATGTTAGTAATTATAATAATAATAATAATTATAATACAAGTAATAATATCAATAATTAATAATAATAATAATAATAATAATAATAATAATAATAATAATAATAATAATAATAATAATAATAACAACAATAATAATAATGATGATGATAATAATAATAATAATAATAATAATAATAATAATAATAATAATAATAATAATAATAATAATAATAATAATAATAATAATAATAATAATAATAGAAATGAAATTAAGAGTGTATACCCCTTAAAAGCCTTTTAAAAAAAAAATTGCTCCATACGAGACTCGAACCCGTGACCTCCCGCTACCTTGTCAACACTCTAAACCGTTGGGCTATTGCCCAATTTCTGATAAAATCACGAACCCATTACGTTTTAACCCGTATATTTGTCTCCCCTATTTTAACTTCTTCTTCATAATATAACTAGTCGACCATTTCTCAAATAATCATAAATGTGCAATAATTTTCTGGGTTTAGAGTTTAAAATGGAAACATATAACTCTGTTATTGTTTTGAATCAAAAATAAAGAAAAATAAAATATAAAACATAAACAGCAAGCTGCTGTATTCATCGCGAAAAAAAAAATATAAACACAAAATCTGATTTTGATTTCTATAACGTTTTAGCCACATATTATAAAAAAAATTGTGTTTCAAATGACCATTAGAAACTTCATGAATCACCAATTGATCAGGAAACATCCACAAAATTATGAATTTAGCAATGAACAATATATTTGACTTTTTGAAAATAAAGCTTTAACTCGTAAATTCGACCTTGATATAATGAATTGGATTTTGAAACTTAGCAGATAGTTTTCAATAAAGATTCCTAACAACTCTGCAATTCTATATTTTAACAAATACTTCGATTTCGAATTTTGATAAAAATAAGGATGAAACAGAGGTACGAGCTGTATACTTTTGTTTCTGTTTTTAATTTTTCCAATTACAGAAGACATAGCCTCCTATAATGATATCAATCCAGTATATAAATCTAATTAAAGTGATTTGTTTGTATTGGTGATGATGAGAATAAGGTGATGTTCTTTGAGTAGTTTGTGGTGTTCGGTGAAACAGAAAATGATGACAGCTGTAGGAGTATGCAGTTCATGATGGTCTTAAGTGGTGATGTTCGAAGGCAGTATGTGATGTTGATGATGGTTGTGATCGAGGGTTGTTTAATGGTGTTGGTGAAATGTCCCGTTCATATTGATTATAAACGTTCCATATTAATTGATTTCGTTGCGAGGTTTTGACCTCTATATGAGACGTTTTTCAAAGACTGCATTCATTTTTAAAACAACCATAACCTTTATTTTTATCAATAAAGGTTTCAAAAGCATTACGTAGATTATCAAATAATGATAATCTAAAATATACTGTTTACACACGACCATTACATAATGGTTTACAATAGAAATATATTACATCGATATATGTTTCTTGAATGCAGTTTTTACACAATATCATACAAACATGGACTCCAAATCTTATCCTTATTTTAGTATGCAACAGCGGAAACTCTTAGTATTCACCTGAGAATAAACATGCTTTAAACGTCAACAAAAATGTTGGTGAGTTATAGGTTTAACCTATATATATATATATATATATATATATATATATATATATATATATATATATATATATATATATATATATATATATATATATATATATATATATATATATATATATATATATATATATATATATATCAAATAGTAACAATAGACCACAAGATTTCATATTTCAATACGCATCCCATACATAGAGATAAAAATCATTCATATGGTGTACACCTGGTAATGGACATTAACAAGATGCATATATAAGAATATCCCCATCATTCCGGGACACCCTTCGGATATGATATAAATTTCGAAGTACTAAAGCATCCGGTACTTTGGATGGGGTTTGTTAGGCCCAATAGATCTATCTTTAGGATTCGCGTTAATTAGGGTGTCTGTTCCCTAATTCTTAGATTACCAGACTTAATAAAAAGGGGCATATTCGATTTCGATAATTCAACAATAGAATGTAGTTTCACGTACTTGTGTCTATTTTGTAAATCATTTATAAAACCTGCATGTATTCTCATCCCAAAAATATTAGATTTTAAAAGTGGGACTATAACTCACTTTCATAGATTTTTACTTTGTCGGGAAGTAAGACATGACCACTGGTCGATTCACGAACCTATAACAAATATGTACATATATATCAAAGTATATTCAAAATATATTTACAACACTTTTAATACATTTTGATGTTTTAAGTTTATTAAGTCAGCTGTCCTCGTTAGTAACCTACAACTAGTTGTCCAACGTTAGATGTACAGAAAAAAAATTGATACTACCTCCGTCTCATTCCAATAGTCCACAGACAAAAAACATGCAGTTTTAGGAAATCCCACTAACTTCATTTCTCCACCAATGAAATATCTTCTCTCTCCAAATCCACCAATGAAATATCATCTTTCCTTTCTATTTATGGAAGTGGACTATCAGAATGGGACAACCCAAAATGGAATACTAGCCTATTGGAATGAGACGGAGGTAGTATATATTATCTTGAATCAATCCACGACCCAGTGTATACACGTCTCAGGCTAGATCACAACTCAAAGTATATATAATTTTGAAATCAACCTCAACCCTGTATAGCTAACTCCCTCATTACTGCATATAAAGTGTCTATGGTTGTTCCAAATAATATATACACATGGGTCGATATGATATGTCAAAACATTTGCATACGTGTCTATGGTATCCCAAGATTACATAATATATTAGAATACATGTATAATATAATATAAGTTAGCTAGGATATGATTAATATAGATTTGTTACCAATTTTCACGTTGCTACAACAAGAAAAATTATCCAATCTTGTTTTACACATAACTTCTTCATTTTAAATCCGTTTTGAGTGAATCAAATTGCTATAGTTTCATATTGAACTCTATTTTATGAATCTAAACAGAAAAAGTATAGGTTTATAGTCAGAAATATAAGTTACAAATCATTTTTGTAAAGGTAGTCATTTCAGTCGAAAGAACGACGTCTAGATGACAATTTTAGAAAACTTACTTCCACTTTGAGTTTAACCATGATTTTTGGATATAGTTTCATGTTAATAAGAAAAATCATTTTCCCAGAAGAAAAAATTTTAAATCAAAGTTTATCATAGTTTTTAATTAACTAACCCGAAACAGCCCGCGGTGTTACTACGACGGCGTATGTCCGGTTTTACAGTGTTCTTCGTGTCTCCAGGTTTTAAATCATTAAGTTAGCATATCATATAGATATAGAACATGTGTTTAGTTGATTTTAAAAGTCAATTTATAAGGATTAACTTTTGTTTGCGAACAAGTTTAGAATTAACTAAACTATGTTCTAGTGATTACAAGTTTAAAACTTCGAATAAGATAGCTTTATATGTATGAATCGAATGATGTTATGAACATCATTACTACCTAAAGTTTTCAGGATAAAGCTACTGGAAATGATAAAAATGGATCTAGCTTCAAAGGATCCTTGGATGGCTTGAAAGTTCTTGAAGCAGAATCATGACACGAAAAACAAGTTCAAGTAAGATTTCCACTCGAAATAAGATTGTTATAGTTAAAGAAAAAGAAACAAAGTTTGAATATGAGTATTACCTTGTATTAGAAAGATATCTTACTGTAAATAAGAAATATTTCTTGAGGTTGGATGATCACTCTACAAGATTGGAAGTAAGCTAGCAAACTTGGAAGTATTCTTGATTTTATGAAACTAGAACTTGTAGAATTTATGAAGAACACTTAGAACTTGAAGATAGAACTTGAGAGAGATCAATTAGATAAAGAAAATTGAAGAATGAAAGTGTTTGTAGGTGTTTTTGGTCGTTGGTGTATGGATTAGATATAAAGGATATGTAATTTTGTTTTCATGTAAATAAGTCATGAATGATTACTCATATTTTTGTAATTTTATGATATATTTCATGCTATTTGCCAAATGATGGTTCCCACATATGTTAGGTGACTCACATGGGCTGCTAAGAGCTGATCATTGGAGTGTATATACCAATAGTACAAACATCTAAAAGCTGTGTATTGTACGAGTACGAATACGGGTGCGTATGAGTAGAATTGTTGATGAAACTGAACGAGGATGTAATTGTAAGCATTTTTGTTAAGTAGAAGTATTTTGATAAGTGTCTTGAAGTCTTTCAAAAGTGTATGAATACATATTAAAACATTACATGTATATACATTTTAACCGAGTCGTTAAGTCATCGTTAGTCGTTACATGTAAGTGTTGTTTTGAAACCTTTAGGTTAACGATCTTGTTAAATGTTGTTAACCCAATATTTATAATATCAAATTAGATTTTAAATTATTATATTATCATGATAATATGATGTATGAATATCTCTTAATATGATATATATACATTAAATGTCGTTACAACTATAATCGTTACATATATGTCTCGTTTCAAAATCATTAAGTTAATAGTGTTGCTTTTACATAATTGTTAATATACTTAATGATATGTTTACTTATCATAATATCATGTTAACTATATATATATATATATATATCCATATATATGTCATCATATAGTTTTTACAAGTTTTAACGTTCGTGAATCACCGGTCAACTTGGGTGGTGAATTGTCTATATGAAACCTATTTCAATTAATCAAGTCTTAGAAAGTTTGATTGCTTAACATGTTAGAAACACTTAATCATGTAAATAAAAATTTCATTTAATATATATATATATAAACATGGAAAAGTTTGGGTCACTACAGTTGGTTACCACGATTTTAGAGAGAGAGAGAGACAGATTGTGACTAGTGACCAGTGGCGGTTGGCTGTGATGATCAATGAACTCTAGGTGTCCATGGAGATGTGTTGTGGTAGGTTGATCTTATATGAATGTATAGTACGTATCATGTATATTGCATATATTTATGTATGTAAGTTTTGATGATGAAAGACAAACACACAGTAGATAATCAATATATCAATCATAAATCTAAAAGAAAACAGTGTTCCAAATAGTTAAGTCATCAGTGATTTGTTTGATTATGCCGACAGTTTTCACGGACTGTGTATCGTGCGAAACCAGTGGCAGATAAAAGTGTTCAGAAAAATTCCATATTTTTAAATTAACTATATTTATTTATTTTGGTCATTATGGTATAAAATTGGATCATTAATTTATTAAATAAAATTTACATCAACTGTCCCTCTCATTTATGGGTAAAATATAAAAAGTGTTAAAACTTAACAAATTGTTCCTAAATACATTTTTAATAAGCCTAAAATTTATAGAACTCATTTTCGTATCAACGTTTATTTTATAATTACATAAGTTTGAACTTAACTTGCTTAATATCAATCGAAACATCAAACGAGTATTAAAATCATTTAATATTTATTTTTAATATACTTTATTTATATATAGAGATATATTTTAAATAATAATTATAATAATATCCTATTTTTATTTTATTAATTTTTAATAACAACAACATATAATACTTCAAATTATATTTTGAATAATTATTTATATATACATACACACATATCTATTAGTTGTTCGTGAATCATCGAGAGCAGTCGAAGGTTAATTGAAAATATGAAACAGTTCAAACTTTTTGGGACTCAGCTTAATAGACTTTGCTTATCGTGTCGAATTAATATAAATATTAAGTTTAAATTTGATCGAAAATTTTTGGGTCGTAACAGTACCTACCCGTTAAAGAAATTTCGTCCCCGAAATTTGATCGAGATCGTCATGGATAATAATAAGAATGTTTTTCTGACGAATATGAGCTGATAAATAGAGTTTTATTACTGTTGAGTAATATGGATAATATAATTCGATTACTCGAATTGTACGAGTGAAGTCCTCACAAAAGAGTGAAATAAAGAAGTAATGTGACGATCGCTCCAAATCCATATGGACGAACACGTCATTCATCGATTTCATTGCGAGGTATTTGACCTCTATATGATACGTTTTGTAAACATTGCATTCTTTTGAAAAGGCACACCATAAATGAATATTTAAATCAAAGGTTTTCGACATCTGATGATTTCTACATATAGACAATCACCGTAAATAATAGTTTACAATAGTACTTCCGTTGACAATGCAGTCAAAATAAGATACATGGTGATGATTTGGTGAATACAACGTTTCCTTGATAAATATGCCATGTAAGACTCCATGCACATAGCTTGTCTAACATATAAGCAAACAGCGGAAGACTTCTAGGGAACCTGAGAATAAACATGCTAACAAGTATCAACACAAAGGTTGGTGAGTTCATAGTTTTAGTTTTTTTTTTTGTTTGCATAATCTGTATATAAAGGTGGATCACAAGATTTCAGTTATTTCATCCAGAAACGTTTATCAAAATATTCTACAAAATTGAGCACCCTGGTAACTAAACTTAACGTATATATAATTTATACCCTTTGTATAATCATCTTAATAATACACGCAAACCAACGTGTACGCTTCTCAAATAGCATACGTCCGTTAAAAGGCTAGTGCTCTAGCTCGGACGGGGATATCAAGCCCTATGGATCCATATACTACTACTCGCGCCCACCAGTTCTTATAACTGGCAGTTAACAGTTACCAAAGCTAAGGGATTTTCGATTCAAACTCAGTGTAGAATTTAGTATGTACTTGTATCCATTGCGTTTAAAATAAAGTGCATGTATTCTCAGCCCAAAAATATATATTGCAAAAGCAATTAAAAAGGGATCAATGAAACTCACCTTAGCAGCATATAAAGTCGTTCACCAAAATGTGACTGAAACTCGGATTACTAAATAACCGTAGATCTCAACCTAGAGAACATATGTTGGTCAATAAATGTCTATCAAGCTAGGTCTGGTCATAGTGTATCACAATCCTAATGCTCGAGATCGACATACAAAAGTTATCCAAAGTCGTTTCAAAAAGTCAATTTTGACAATAGTTCAACAAAACGAGACGTACCTTATATAAGGATTCATTTACTCGGTTGATAATATTCAAAAATCCAATTTATCAATCTTACAAACAAGTTGTTTAAATATTAATTGTAGATTCAAAAGCAATTCCAATTAACGTCAATTATAATTCAGTTGATCATATCTTTTAATCCGTTCATCGAAACTATTCGATATCTAAATAAAAAGTTATTGATTTTTCACCAGCTTTCCAAAAACATGTATATCATATACCTTTTACCAGTAATATATGTCTTTAATTCGTGATCTATTATAAATTGTTTAACGACGAAATTTAGCATACACGTATGTATAAATACATATACTCGAGCACTAGACATGGATACACAATTAATATATAAAAGATAAAATATGAGTGCTTACGTATCAATATTGAGATTCAATATTGTAGGAAAGTACGTAGACGTAACGGAGATGATAAATACTAGTTTGACTCACGAGCAAAACACTTGAACAATACCCAAAACCTCCTTAGTAATAACACATAGTTTCCTTAGCTCTATCCCGCTTGAAAACTCATTTTGAAAGTGACACGCTCATGACCTCGTCGTAGTATTTTAAGTGATATAATTAGTAATAATAATAATACTACTAATAATAATAAAATAAATAATAATAAAAATCTTAATAATAATAATAATAATAATAATAATAATATTAATATAAATAATAAATAATAATAATAATAATATTACAAAGGGAGTAGTGTATGTGTAAATAAAACTCGAGCAGAAACTGGACTTTTATAGGCAACTTTTTGGAATCTGATGCCCATGCGATCGCATGGATTTTTAGTGTATTTTCCATGCGATCGCATGGCCGCCTGATCCAGCTCAAAATGTTTTTGTTTTCTTGTTTGTCGACATATTATTATATAATATATATAATATATATAATTTAAATAATTAATTATATATTATATTAAATTCATGTGCATAGTTGACTTGTAATTTTCGTATCGATGACTCGTATGTTGTCACTCGACTTATGTCCCGGTTCCGGTTTCTCGAACGCATTTTCATAAGCTTAGAAAACTCGCAATTTACGTTTTGTGACTCGTACCTTTGTCAAAATATAATCTTAAATTATCAATAAACTATATCATTCAAAGTGTATCTTAAACTTTCGAGTGTTTTGGTCATTTACTTCTATAAATCATTGTCTCGCTATTTGTTAATATATATATAATAACAAATCGTTTTATGACCAAGTTAATATATATTTTCAACATTCATTAACACGTTTTAAATATACGTCGCAAGTTATTCATACAATTAATATTCCAACTTATCATATATATTCAAATAAATATTTAAACCAATAAGTTTAATGTACGGTATCAAACAATTAATACATTGTTACGTTTTAAGTTATAGTATATATATATGTATCAATATACATATAATTGTTCGCGAATCGTCAAGAACAACCGAAAGGTATTTGAATATATGAAAGTAGTTCAAAAATTTTGAGATTCAGTTTTACAGACTTTGCTTATCGTGTCGAAAATGTTAATCATACAAAGATTAAGTTTAAATTTGGTCAAAAATTTCCGGGTCATCACAGTACCTACCCGTTAAGGAAATTTCGTCCCGAAATTTGAGTGAGGTCATCATGACTAACAATAAAGATTTTTTTCATGACGTATATGTGTTGATAAATAGAGTTTTATCACCGTTGAATAATATGGATAAAACAATCCGATTATTCGAAGCGTATGAGAGAAGTTATCGTAAAAGAGTGAAATGAAGAATAGAGATTCGTCTTAACTCTTGATATATTAACGATTGATTTCCGTAATTTAAGGAATAGAAAATCTTCATAATCTAAATAAGATTTGATTCTTCGGAAATTAAGGAGATTAAGATCTTCTTTAATTAAATGCGTAATCTGCCTCGATTGCTATGTCTGATATTTTACTATAAATTGACCTCTTCGGTTTTATTTATTTTCACCACTCCTATAAGCTTCTTCCTTATTTCATACTTCCTAATAGATTTTGAAAATGCTTAATCCAGTTCTGATTCTTGATATTTTCTTGGCTATCGTATCCTTCATTCTTCTTTTTCATCTGCCACCAAAGGAGGTTATTTTCTTCTACTATTACCTTGGGGTTATAGTGTTTTTCATTCTCACGTGTCTTTATATTGCTATACGCATTGATATACACGGTTTGTAATTTCGGGGTTTTTATCGGACTTTTTATTCTCCATTATATTTCGGAGCTTCATGCTTTTATTTTTCCTTCCCGACTTCAAGTCAAGCGAATAATGGTCCAGAATTCATAGGTATGGAATTTTGGATGAACATAGTTAATGTTCTAAGAAGGTAATCGTAATGGCATGATCTTGATTTGTCAAATTACTAGAATATCTAGAAAGATAGAATCATCAAGAAATATTTTCTTGATATTTTAGAGATTAACTAGAATACAAGAGTCGTATGACATAGCACATGATGACGTTATGATCTGTGAATCATCACGTTCCATTTAGAAACTCAGCATGACTTACTGTAATATAATCACGTTGATCAAGTGTCATTATATTATACTAACTCATGCTTCAGCTCCCAACACCACTTCAAAAATATTCATATTTTAAACTCGAAGGTTTCAGAATTTAGAAACTAAAATAGTTTCTTTTATGATGTAACACAGATATCATAAGGAGAAAATTGATTTCCGATAAGAATGATTATGGAATTATCTCCAGAAATATGGAGGATATTTATAATAAAGAT
Organism: Rutidosis leptorrhynchoides; assembly: GCF_046630445.1. Lineage (NCBI taxonomy): Eukaryota > Viridiplantae > Streptophyta > Magnoliopsida > Asterales > Asteraceae > Rutidosis > Rutidosis leptorrhynchoides. Next base: position 46,966,043 of record NC_092335.1, on the reverse strand, counting down.
ACGATGATATCTTAGAATTTCTAATATCAGAGGATGATGAAGAATATTGTCCACAAGGGTTTAGATTCAGAAGCAGGGTATTCGTTAATGGCTTCAGCAGATACTGAATCATTTGAATTCTTTGAAGGCAGGTTCAGTCTTTATGATTTATCCACAGCCTCTTTCATACTTTACTCAATCCGTTTTTCAGTTTCAAACCTTCTCTTTTTCTCAGCTTTACTACCATACTATTCTTTATCATCAAACTTTTGACTGTTAAGGTCGTTTACATTTTTTGCTGCTTCATCAGCATTGTTCTAATTTCAGAGAACTAGTTCATAGTTTGGGATGTTTTTCAGAAACTTCACATTCGAAGTATGTAAGTCTAGAAGATAGACATTATATGTGTATATATAACTGTTGGCGTAGAATTGCTGCGAAATTCGAAATACTGATTGCTAATTCCTAGTAGTTGGTATGGCAATTGCCGTTACAAGATGTAGATGAGTACATGATAGGGTTTCAATGAGTATAAGGATTTTGCGAAAGATCAAGGATCAATGAAGTTGTTTGTAAATTTACTGCAAATGTGGTGGAACATAAAAGGTTCCCCAGTAACAAGAACGTATATATCAAGATTACAATAAGGCTTAATCTGAAAAGTTGAAGTTGACTGGTTGGAAGTGTGGTAAAACTGGATACTTTGAAAAGGGATTGCAAGATTATTTTCGGTAAAAACAACGCTAAAGGATCTTGCACAGTTTTGAAGTCAAAGTATAGCTTTGAAAGATGTAGAGATCTAAGAATGATGTCACCGGTTCAGAGTTATGACTTGGATTCTGATCCGTCAATATCAGAATATGTAATTGAATTTGTATGAAAACGATTGTATATCGTTGTGAGTATTGTTACTAATATTTTTTTTGAATCAAAGTTGAAGAATGTACAGTATAACATATTAATTGTGAACTTATATATTTCCCGAGTATTACCTACCCGTTAAAGATTTCACAATTATTATTTTGTACAAAAGAATTTTTATTACCGTCTTTATGAACATATATGTATGTATATTTTCTTCAGATGTAATACAGATTTAATGAGTTAATATCATATTAAGCTCATTTGATTTTCGGCTTGACTTAGAAATGATTAATCTTTAAAATATTAAAGATTACATAATCTTTGCGGAGTATTTCACTAATGAAATCAATACTTCATTATTTATTCTTATTGATATTCCTTGGTGAAGGATGTTGGTACTCGTGGAATTTTTGTGAACCTTACAAGGCACAGATGATGTTTTCTGGAAAGTTTTGAGTATATCGAAATTGAAAATGTAAAATCAATTATGTAATTGATTAATACACTTGGTTTATTATAAAATGGAATTCATTGGGTTGAAACAGAGATTGTAGTTAACAATGGTTAAGTTGTTAAGGAAGGATGTACATCATTGCATATTAGTAATATGAACTAACCGAGTAGTACTTACCAGTTAAGATTCACATGTAATAGCTTAGTACGAAAAGATTTATTTTGATTTCAAAATTCATATATATTAAATATACATAAAATTTCTTCAGGGGAAATGAGTTAATACTTCATCGGTTATTGTTGCTGGTATTTCTTCGTATCTACGGTGCGTATGACGTTGATGCTCGTGGAACAGATTGTGAAGTTGAGGTTTGCGATGCGGATGTTGGTGGTGGTGGTAATGGTACTGTTGGTGTTGTTGTCGGTGGTACTGTTGATGCCGGTGATGCTGCTGGTGCTTGTAACCTTTGCACCATATTCTCCAAAGCCACTACCCGAGCACGAAGCTCGTTGACGACTTCTACTACACCGGGATGATTGGCGGTTCAGGTGAGCGGATGAATAAGATCCAGAATTTGAGATAGTATATTATCGTGACGAGATACTCTGGAAATGAGAGAGAAAATGGTGTCTCGAACAGGTTCGCCGGTAAGTGCTTTAGGTTCTTCGCCAAGAGGGCAATGTGGTGGATGGAAGGGATCACCTTCTTCTTGTCTCCAATGATTAAGTAGACTACGAACCCATCCCCAATTCATCCAGAATAGATGATGGCTAATTGGTTGAACCATTCCGATTACACTGTCTTCATAATTCAGGTGAATATCCATATCGGAATAGCTGTCAGAGTTTAAGGAATTTGAACTAGATACGGGATCCATTTTGTATAATTAGGGAGATGGTTTTTGATATGAATTAGATTATAGAATTTAGTTTGGTATTCTTCAATACATAATTTACATATGTATATATAATACCAAATTCCATAAATCACGGAGAAATTTTCGGAAGATGTCAGGAAAAGTTTACAGTAACAGATACGCTAAGATATGAATTTTGTCTATACACTATTCATGTAATCAATGCAGTAAAACGTGTCTAGACTTAAGAATGATAATCATGTAATTTCCGACAAGAAATGATAAGCAAAACTTTTAACATGCAGACACGGTCAAAGTCCAGACTTACTAATGTATCCTAACAACGATCAGTTAGACACACTCATGCAAGACCTGGTTCACTAGGACCAACGCTCTGATACCAACTGTGACGATCGCTCCAAATCCATATGGACGAACACGTCATTCATCGATTTCATTGCGAGGTATTTGACCTCTATATGATACGTTTTGTAAACATTGCATTCTTTTGAAAAGGCACACCATAAATGAATATTTAAATCAAAGGTTTTCGACATCTGATGATTTCTACATATAGACAATCACCGTAAATAATAGTTTACAATAGTACTTCCGTTGACAATGCAGTCAAAATAAGATACATGGTGATGATTTGGTGAATGCAACGTTTCCTTGATAAATATGCCATGTAAGACTCCATGCACATAGCTTGTCTAACATATAAGCAAACAGCGGAAGACTTCTAGGGAACCTGAGAATAAACATGCTAACAAGTGTCAACACAAAGGTTGGTGAGTTCATAGTTTTAGTTTTTTTTTTTTTTTTGCATAATCTGTATATAAAGGTGGATCACAAGATTTCAGTTATTTCATCCAGAAACGTTTATCAAAATATTCTACAAAATTGAGCACCCTGGTAACTAAACTTAACGTATATATAATTTATACCCTTTGTATAATCATCTTAATAATACACGCAAACCAACGTGTACGATTCTCAAATAGCATACGTCCGTTAAAAGGCTAGTGCTCTAGCTCGGACGGGGATATCAAGCCCTATGGATCCATATACTACTACTCGCGCCCACCAGTTCTTATAACTGGCAGTTAACAGTTACCAAAGCTAAGGGATTTTCGGTTCAAACTCAGTGTAGAATTTAGTATGTACTTGTATCCATTGCGTTTAAAATAAAGTGCATGTATTCTCAGCCCAAAAATATATATTGCAAAAGCAATTAAAAAGGGATCAATGAAACTCACCTTAGCAGCATATAAAGTCATTCACCAAAATGTGACTGAAACTCGAATTACCAAATAACCGTAGATCTCAACCTAGAGAACATATGTTGGTCAATAAATGTCTATCAAGCTAGGTCTGGTCATAGTGTATCACAATCCTAATGCTCGAGATCGACATACAAAAGTTATCCAAAGTCGTTTCAAAAAGTCAATTTTGACAATAGTTCAACAAAACGAGACGTACCTTATATAAGGATTCATTTACTCGGTTGATAATATTCAAAAATCCAATTTATCAATCTTACAAACAAGTTGTTTAAATATTAATTGTAGATTCAAAAGCAATTCCAATTAACGTCAATTATAATTCAGTTGATCATATCTTTTAATCCGTTCATCGAAACTATTCGATATCTAAATGAAAAGTTATTGATTTTTCACCAGCTTTCCAAAAACATGTATATCATATACCTTTTACCAGTAATATATGTATTTAATTCGTGATCTATTATAAATTGTTTAACGACGAAATTTAGCATACACGTATGTATAAATACATATACTCGAGCACTAGACATGGATACACAATTAATATATAAAAGATAAAATATGAGTGCTTACGTATCAATATTGAGATTCAATATTGTAGGAAAGTACGTAGACGTAACGGAGATGATAAATACTAGTTTGACTCACGAGCAAAACACTTGAACAATACCCAAAACCTCCTTAGTAATAACACATAGTTTCCTTAGCTCTATCCCGCTTGAAAACTCATTTTGAAAGTGACATGCTCATGACCTCGTCGTAGTATTTTAAGTGATATAATTAGTAATAATAATAATACTACTAATAATAATAAAATAAATAATAATAATAATCTTAATAATAATAATAATAATAATAATAATATTAATATAAATAATAAATAATAATAATAATATTACAAAGGGAGTAGTGTATGTGTTAATAAAACTCGAGCAGAAACTGGACTTTTATAGGCAACTTTTTGGAATCTGATGCCCATGCGATCGCATGGGTTTTTAGTGTATTTTCCATGCGATCGCATGGCCGCCTGATCCAGCTCAAAATGTTTTTGTTTTCTTGTTTGTCGACATATTATTATATAATATATATAATATATATAATTTAAATAATTAATTATATATTATATTAAATTCATGTGCATAGTTGACTTGTAATTTTCGTTTCGATGACTCGTATGTTGTCACTCGACTTATGTCCCGGTTCCGGTTTCTCGAACGCATTTTCATACGCTTAGAAAACTCGCAATTTACGTTTTGTGACTCGTACCTTTGTCAAAATATAATCTTAAATTATCAATAAACTATATCATTCAAAGTGTATCTTAAACTTTCGAGTGTTTTGGTCATTTACTTCTATAAATCATTGTCTCGCTATTTGTTAATATATATATAATAACAAATCGTTTTATGACCAAGTTAATATATATTTTCAACATTCATTAACACGTTTTAAATATACGTCGCAAGTTATTCATACAATTAATATTCCAACTTATCATATATATTCAAATAAATATTTAAACCAATAAGTTTAATGTACGGTATCAAACAATTAATACATTGTTACGTTTTAAGTTATAGTATATATATATATATGTATCAATATACATATAATTGTTCGCGAATCGTCAAGAACAACCGAAAGGTATTTGAATATATGAAAGTAGTTCAAAAATTTTTAGATTCAGTTTTACAGACTTTTCTTATCGTGTCGGAAATGTTAATCATACAAAGATTAAGTTTAAATTTGGTCAAAAATTTTCGGGTCATCACAAGTAAAGATATGTCTTAGCTTTTGACGTAGTCAGGTTGAATTTAGAAAATAAGGTTCGTCTTAACTTTTGACGTCGTCTTGGTTGAATTCCGGAATTCAAGGGATTTGGAGAAAATCTTCGTAATAAGATTTGATTCTTCGGTAATTAATAAAATTAGGATTTTCTTCGGTTAAATGCGATAATCTATCTCAATTGCCTGTCAGATATTTTACTATAAATGAACTTCTTTTGTTCCATTATTCTCATCTTTTATACTTCAATTCATATTTCCAAAGCATTTGCCAAATTATCAGAAGTCACAGGAAGAGATAGAATTATCAAGAAAATATGTTTTTGATTTGTTTAGAGATTTAGTAGAATGTAAGAGTCGTGTAACATGGTACATGACGATGTTATAGTCTGTGAATCATCACGTTTCATTAGAAGCTCAGCATGACTTACTGTAATATAATCACGTTGATCAAGTGTCATTATATTATACTAACTCATGCTTCAGTTCCCAACACTTCTTCAAAAAAACATTCATATTTTAAATTCGAATTTTTCATAATTTAGAAACTAAAACAGTTTCTTTTATGATATAACACAGATAGTGTACAGAAATGAATAATTTCATATAAGAATAGTTATGAAAATATCTTCAGAAATATCGAGGATATTTATAATGAAAGATATGATGATATCTTAGAATTTCTAATATCGATGGACGATGATGAAGATCGTTCCTAAAAGTGTAGAATCAGGAGCAAGATATTCGTTAATGACTTCAGCAGATATCGAATCATTTGGATTCTTTGAAAGCAGGTTTAGTCTTTGTGATTTGTCCATAGCCTCCTTCATGGTTTGCTCAATTCGTTTTCTAGTTCCAACATTTCTGAACTTTGCCAACATACAATTCTTTATCATCAAACTTTTGGCTGTTAAGATCGCTTACAGTTTTTGTTACTTCATTCAACTTTTCAAAATTCAGAATATTGATTCGCAGACTGTGTGCTTTTCAGTGTTTCAGAATCGAAGGTCATTATTCTAAGAGATAAAGGTTATATGTATACATATAACTGTTGATGTAGAAACGTTGCGAGATTCAAAATACTGATTGCTAGTTCCCGATAATTGGTATGACAATTCTTGTTACAATATGCGGATGAGTATATGATAGGGTTTTAATGAACAAATATAATGGTTCTTCAGGGAGACTTAAGCCGATGAGTAATGAAGTTGATGATAAGTTTCTGCTAATGTGGTAGAATATAAATAGTTTCCCGGTAACGATGACGAAAGGCAACTTATATAACAAGGTTATAATAAGGCTAATTCGAATAAAAAGTCGAAGTTGATTTGTTGGAGTTGTGACAAAATTGGCTAATTTGAAAAAGGGATTGCAAAACTATTTTTGGTAATAACAATGCCAAAGAAGCTAGTACTTATACGTGTTAAACGTTTACTCAGGTTTCGAGTGTTTTCAGGTGCATAACTATATGCATCACTCTTTCTTATCGTAGATAACATGTGGTTGAATCATCTTCTTGGTTGAGGTGTTTTCAAGAATCATGAAGAGTTTGAACGCAGATTGTAATCGTCAAGATACAAATGAGGTTAAGATGGAATCAAGTGGCAAACTTGAAGAATTGTTTAGTTTCATATGTTATAATTAATATTTTAATTCATTTTAATTGTCCAATGTTGGTAGTCCACAGTTAGTAGTCCACAGTTAGCAACTCAATAATTCATATATAGTTTAATATATAATATTCTAATTAATTAATACTTATCGTAACCCATTGTATACATATCTCAGACTCGATCACAACTCAAAGTATATATATTATTGTAGAATCAACCTCAACCCTGTATAGCTAACTCGAACATTACCGCATATAGAGTGTCTATGGTTATTCCAAATAATATATATAGATGCGTCGATATGATATGTAAAAACCTTGTATACGTGTCCCGATATTTAAAATGCGTGAAATAAATAACAGAAATTAAATGACGATAAATAAAATTGCGAGGATATAATTTGCGATAAATAACTTGCGATAAATAAAATGTAATCAGTTAGCTAGGAACAGTTAGCGTGGATTCTTAACAAAATTTTTCTCATAGTTAATTTGTTTGTTTCTAACAAATTTTATTTTTGTTAAATGTTTTCTTCATTATGCCACTTGTCGAATTCTGATAGGTCAAAATCCAAATATGAAATTGAATGAAAATGGTTCTTCTACGGTAAACGAATACGTGTATCGGTGGATGTAAGTAGGATAGTAAATAACTGTTGAATCAGATTCAAAGAATGTACAGTGTACTTATTAATGTGAAATCTAAATATTCCTCGGGTATTACCTACCCGTTAAAATATTTTCACCATTAACAGTTTGTACGAAAGAATTTTTAATTACAATCTTTATGAAAATATATATACATATATATTTTCTTCAGATGTAATCATGGATTTAATAAGTCAATATGATATTAGACTCATTTGATTTACTGTTAGAACAAGGATATATAATCTCTAAAACATTAGAGATTACATAATCGCCATGTCGAACGAAGATAATTGATGTAGAACGATACGTAATATGATGATTATAATCGAGGTACAGAATGAGATGTTGAGGCGTGTATTATTGATTGTAGGGTGCTGTTACTGATGGTACTGTTGGTGCCGGTGATATTGTTGAAGCTGGTAAATTTTGCACCATATTCTCCAAATTGATTACTCGAGCGCGAAGTTCGTTGACTTATTCTATTATTCCGGGATGATTGTCGGTCGAAACGAGCGGATGAATAAGGTTTAGAATTTTAGATAGAATATAATCGTGGCTAGATATTCGGGAAATGAGGGTGAAAATGGTGTTTCGAACTGGTTCACCGGTAAGTGCTTCGGGTTCTTCGTCAAGAGGGCAATTTGGTTGGTGGAAAGGATCGCCTTCTTCGTGTCTCTATTGTTTAAGTCGACTACGAACCCATCCCCATTTCATCCAGAATAGATGATGGCTGATTGGTTGATCCATTCCAGTCACACTACTTTCGGAGTTCGAGTGAGACTCCATATCGGAATTCGAGGGACTTGAACTAGTGGAGAGTTCCATTTCGTACAATTGAATAAGGATTTTTCGATATGAAATGATTTCTGGCTATCGGATGGTATTCTAATTACATAGAATATATATATATATATATATATATATATATATATATATATATATATATATATATATATATATATATATATATATATATATATATATATATATATATATATATATATATATAGAACAAAAGATTTCGTAGGTTACGGAGTAATTTGCGGAATATGCCAGGCAAATCTACAGTAATAGATACGCTATGATATGAATTAACAGATACGATAAGATATGAATTTTGTCTATATACACTATTCATGCAATCAATGCAGTAAGATGTGTCTAGACTAAGAATGATAAGCAAGTGATTCCCTAAGAATGATAAGCAGATAATTTTCGACACAAAATGATAAGCAAAACTTTTGACATGCAGACACGGTCGAAGTCCAGACTCACTAATGCATCTAAACAACTATCAGTTAGACACACTAATGCAAGACCTGGTTCGCTAAGACCACCGCTCCGATACCAACTTTAATGACCCGTCCAAATCCATCTGGACGAATACATTACATTTGGTTACATCGCGAGGTACTTGACCTCTATATGATACATTTTACAAACATTGCATTCGTTTTTAAAAGACAAACTTTCATTACAATGAAAGTTGACGGCATGCATACCATTTCATAATACATCCAACTATAATTGACTTAATAATAATCTTGATGAACTCAACGACTCGAATGCAACGTCTTTTGAAATATGTCATGAATGACTCCAAGTAATATCTCTAAAATGAGCAAATGCACAGCGGAAGATTTCTTTCATACCTGAGAATAAACATGCTTTAAAGTGTCAACCAAAAGGTTGTTGAGTTCATAAGTTTTTCGTAAACAGTAAAATTCATCATTTTGATAGACCATAAGATTCAAATACAGTAAACCTATCTCGTGTACGAAACCATTTTTCATAATGCTTAGTAGAATAGGTTCGTATCCTTTCCTCCCCCATAGGTTGCCTCGCGATTTTTAAATAATCGTGCACATATCTCGTGCACAAAACTAATACACATAACCTGTGTATAAAAAGCATTCTCTCGATACATAACATTCATTTTGATTTCATTACTCAACATGGTAACCGACCTTAACATATAATGCGCATCAATAATATCCCCAAAACAGAACATCTCGTCTGTATAATATATAAACTTCGAAGTACTAAACACCACGCCCACTAGCTCTTCCGTCTAGTGAACATTCTGGGTGGGGGTGTTAAACCTGGTAGCTACCTTTAGGATTCGCGTGAATTAGGGCCATACCCGTTTCTAATTCTTAGGTTACCAAGCAATAATAATCTGGGGAAATATTCACAACAATTAGTGGCAATTATAACATCCAACTAATTCAATAATAATCCACAGAACTTCTATCTGCATAATAATTCATTCGAGGAATGTTTTGCTTGTGTCTATCTCGTCAAACATTTATAAAAGCATCTCATGTATTCTTAGTCCAAAATATAGATTTCAAAAGTATTTAATAAAGCAGTAGTAAAAACAGCGCATGTATTCTCAGTCCCAAAAATGTAAAGAGTAAAAAAGGAATCAAATGAACTCACGATACGATATTTTTTAGTAAAAATATGCATACGGCAGAACTGAACAATGCAAGGTTGGCCTCGGATTCACGAACCTATATCATTTATATGCATATTAACACATATAATGGTAATCGAACAAATTTAAATATTATTATTAATTGTTATTTTAGTAACTTGTACGTTTCATTAATAACTAAATTAACTATATTTATTTTTATATACATTAAAAAGCTAATTAATATTTATTACAAACATATTAATATAGATATGTTTTATGTAAATAATATATTTTTATATAGAAAATCTTTATTTGATATATTAATAATACTAATAATAATAATGATAAAAATAGTAATATTAGTGTTAGAAATAATAATAAAAATGATAATAAATATAATAATGATAAAAATGATGATAATTCTAATAATAATAAAAATGATAGTTCTAATAATAAAAATGATAATTTTTATAAAAAAATTAGTTTTAATAATAATACTACTTACATTAAAAATAATAATAATAATAATAATAATAATAATAATAATAATAATTAGGTTTAAAAATAAAAATAATAATAATAATGATGACAATAATATTAATGATTCTATTAATGATAATAATAATAATGATAGTAATAATAGTAAAAATAAAATGTTAACTTTTAATATGATAATTTTAATAATATCTTTAATAAAAATGATAACTTTACTAAAAATGATTCTTTAAATAACATAGTTGTAATAATGATAATAATAATACTAGTAGTAAAAATGATAATAATAATAATAATAACATAGTTGTAAAAATAATAATTTTTAATAATAACAATACTAATAATGATGATAATAATGTTATTAATAATAATAATACTTATGATGATAATAATAATGATAATAAAGATAATAATACTAAATACTTAATAATAATAATAATAATAATAATAATAATAATAATAATAATAATAATAATAATAATAATAATAATAATAATAATAATAATAGTAATAGTAATAATAATAATCATAATTGTAATGATAATAATAATAAATGATAACTAATACTTATGTTAGTAATTATAATAATAATAATAATAATTATAATATAAGTAATAATATCAATAATTAATAACAATAATAATAATAATAATAATAATAATAATAACAATAACAATAATAATAACAATAATAATAACAATAACAATAATAACAATAATAATAATAATAATAATAATAATAATAATAATAATAATAATAATAATAATAATAATAATAATAATAATAATAATAATAATAGAAATGAAATTAAGAGTGTATACCTCTTAAAAGCCTTTTGTAAAAAAATTTGCTCCATACGAGACTCCAACCCGTGACCTCCCGCTACCTTTTCAACACTCTAAACCGTTGGGCTGTTGCCCAATTTCTGATTAAATCACGAACACGTTACGTTTTAACCCGTATATTTGTCTCCCCTATTTCAACTTCTTCTTGAGAATATAACTAGTCGACCATTTCTCAAATAATCATAAATGTGCAATAATTTTTTGGTTTTAGAGTTTAAAATGGAAACATAGAACTCCGTTATTGTTTTGAATCCAAAAGAAAGAAAAAAAATATAAAACATAAACAGCAAGCTGCTGTGTTCATCGCGAAAAAAAAATATAAACACAAAATCTGATTTTGATTTCTATAACGTTTTAGCCACATATTATAAAACAAATTGTGTTTCAAATGACCATTAGAAACTTCATGAATCATCAATTGATCAGGAAACATCCACAAAATTATGAACAATATATTTGACTATTTGAAAATAAAGCTTTGACTCGTAAATTCGACCTTGATATAATGAATTGGATTATGAAACTTAGCAGATAGTTTTCAATTAAGATTCCTAACAACTCTGCAATTCTAGATTTTAACAAATACTTCGATTTCAAATTTTGATAAAAATAAGGATAAAACAGAGGTACGAGCTGTATACTTTTGTTTCTGTTTTTAATTTTTCCAATTATAGAAGACATAGCCTCCTATAATGATATCAATCCAGTATATAAATCTAATTAAAGTGATTTGTTTGTATTGGTGATGATGAGAATAAGGTGATGTTCTTTGAGTAGTTTGTGGTGTTCGGTGAAACAGAAAATGATGACAGCTGCAGGAGTATGCAGTTCACGATGGTCTTAAGTGGTGTTGTTCGAAGGCAGTATGTGATGTTGATGATGGTTGTGATCGAGGGTTATTTAAATGTGTTGGTTACCATGAGTTTAGAGAGAGAGAGAGAGAGAGAGAGAGAGAGAGAGATGGTGACTAGTGGCCGGTGGCGGTTGGCTGTGATGATCAATGAACTCAAGGTGTCCATGGAGATGTGTTGTGGTAGGTTGATCTTATATGAATGTATATTACGTATCATGTATATTGCATATATTTATGTATGTAAGTTTTGATGATGAAAGAAAAGAACACAGTAGATAATCAATATATCAATCATAAATCTAAAAGAAAACAGTGTTCCAAATAGTTAAGCCATCGGTGATTTGTTTGATTGTGCTGACAGTTTTCACGGACTGTGTATCGTGCGAAACCAGTGGCGGATAAAAGTGTTTAGAAAAATCCCATATTTTTCAATTAACTATATTTATTTATTTTGGTCTTTATGGTATAAAATTCGATCATTAATTTATTAAATAAAATTTACATCAACTGTCTCTCTCATTTATGGGTAAAAATATAAAAAGTGTTAAAACTTAACAAATAGTTCCTAAATACATTTTTAATAAGCCTAAAATTTATAGAACTCATTTTCGTATCACCGTTTATTTTAAAATTACATAAGTTTGAACTTAACTTGCTTAATATAATCGAAACATCAAACGAGTATTAAAATCATTTAATATTTATTTTTAATATACTTTATTTATATATAGAGATATATTTTAAATAATAATTATAATAATATCTTATTTTTATTTTATTAATTTTTAATAACAACAACATATAATACTTCAAATTATATTTCGAATTATCATTTATATATATACATACACACATATCTATTAATTGTTCGTGAATCGTCGAGAGCAGTCAAAGGTTAATTGAATATATGAAACAGTTCAAACTTTTTAGGACTCAGCTTAATAGACTTTGCTTATCGTGTCGAATTCATATAAATATTAAGTTTAAATTTGGTCGGAAATTTCTGGGTCGTCACAGCAAAGACGCTCTGTTTTTTGAACGTAGATGAATATGGTAGATGCATCTCTCAAAATCAAACCTATAGCAAAAATTAAAATGTAGATTTATTAGGTTTCATCTCGTGAATCTATGTACAAAGTTTCAGATTCTAACTCCTAGATTTGAGCTCGAATTCGTGAGTCAAAGATTTGGAAAAAAATCAACAATTTCTTCATAACTCAAATTCATAATCTATATGATGTTTTAGTTTGTAATAATGATTGACGAGCATTAGATGAAACATTTTAACCATATTTCATGTTGGAATCATCATCTAAAATGTCTTGGATTGATGAATTGAATTTTTGAGTTCGTAATCAAAGACGCTACAGCGTTGCCTTTGGTTCTCTGAGTTATCTCATATCCAAAGTTCTCTCTGGATCCTTTCAATATATATATATATATATATATATATATATATATATATATATATATATATATATATATATATATATATATATATATATATATATATATATATATATATATATATATATATATAGCGATTTAATAAAGAGAGAAGCACTTTTTTTGGGGGAAGTAATTTTTTTTCCAAGCATCAAGATCACATGAAAATATGAAGATTAAAAAAGACACTTCGTGATTAATGTTGTTATTTTGGCGGGAAAACACTCGGAAAAATAAATGATAACATTCATTGCAATGAATATTTTGCTTCTGAGTTTGTTTTTTAAGGTTTAAAAATTAGGGGTTAAAAATTAGGGTTTAGCTATTAGGGTTTAGAAATTAGGATTTAGATTGAATTTTTAACACGAACGGTTTAGAGTTTAGGGCTTAGGGTTTAAGGTTTTGAGTTTAGGGACTAAACCCAAAACCCTAAACCCTGAACCCTAAGCCCTAAACCCTATACTCTAAACTCTAAACTGGGCTAGATCTTATGGGAAAAATTGCTAGAAGAATAACATTCAAGAATAACATCACGCATACTGCATGTTATCAGTTTTTTCTTCGAGCGTTTTTCTTCCAAAATAATAACATTCATCACAAAGTATATTTTTTAAATGTTTATATTTTCGTGTGCTCTTAATGTTGGAAAAAAAAACCGTAAAAATAAAAAATTTAATTTATGCCACATGTCAACTCCTTATTTATTCATGCCACGTGTCACTCTATTAAGTATTTCCATATATTAATCTAATTATTAGATTTCCTAATTTAATTTGATATACAGATTTTATTACCTACACTATTATATTATATTATATTACCATATAATATAATATTATATTATTATCATAAAATTGTTTTAAATAATAATAAATATATTATTCTTAACATATAATGGTATTGGTTTTTACTAAAACATATAAATTTAGAGACGTACATAAAATATTATTCCTAACGATCGGTGTTAAAACAACTTTTTAAGAGCTCATGTTAGGTGTTTTATAGATTATTTTTCAATTGAAGTTAAAATTATTCCAATGGACGGGCTCATAATCTATTCCTTAATATTCAAGACTAATGTTTTCGATACAAATGTTGTCAGTAATAAATGATTTTTTTATTGCAATTGTATTATACATTTGATAAGTAACAATATTAACTTTATCGACTACTAATTTATAAAAATGTCGTGCAACGAACAGGCTCATAAAACTAGTATATATATATATATATATATATATATATATATATATATATATATATATATATATATATATATATATATATATATATATATATATATATATATATATATATATATATATATATATATATACATACATACTAGTTTTTTGAGCCCGTGCTTTGCACGGGTGTGTAAAAAATGGTGCAAAAATTGTAATTTGCAGTTCATATTGGTATGTAAAAAAGCGATACTAAAAAATAGGAAAAGTATAAGAATTATCTAAGAGCCTGTGGTGTTGACAAATTTTAAAAATTCTATTAAGTTTAAGAGCCCGTGATGTTGACAAATATTATCATCCAACATTGTCCAAAAAATAAATTCAAATCCAAGTAAACCACCAACATATAACATATGTAAGGTGATTAAATCTTAAACAAAATTTGATGTAGTTAATCTATAAATTAAATCTCTTAAATTATATTTATTCTTATAAACAAAACAACATAAATCAAGATAAAGTATCACGGTGACAATTCTAACCCAATTTGTATTAGTCATTCTGGGATATGTTGTTACTTGTAAGGGGGGATAATAAACGGTTTTTGAGCCCGTGTATTGCATGGATGTTAGAAATAGAGTACCCGTTAAAAAATTAACTGTATATTACGTAGCTGAATTCAACAAAAAAGACAAATTCATGGTATATGAATGGAAATCATCCATTGTTAATATGTAGTGACCCGAACTTTTCCATGATTATATATTATATGAGATTAATATTTACATGAATAAATGTTTCCAACATGTTAAGCAATCAAACTTGTTAAGACTTGATTAATTGAAATAGATTTTGTGTTAACATTTGACCACCCAGTTTGTCCGATGATTCACGAACGTTATAACTTGTATATGACATGATATTATATATATATATATATATATGTTTAACATGATGAAATGATAAGTAAGTATCTTATTATGTATATTAATAATGAACCTTATACATAAAACAAGACTACTAACATAAGAAATTCAAAACGATATCTATACGTAATGATTATCGTTGTAATAACGTCTTAATATTTATATATCATATTAAGATATATTAGTACATCATGTTATCATAATAATGTAATAATTTAACATCTCATTAGATATAATAACAATGGGATTAATTACATTTAACGAAATCGTTAACTTATAGGTTCCGAAACAACATGTACATGTAACGACTAACGATGACTTAACGACTCAGTTAAAATGTATATACATGTACAGTATTAAGTTGTATTAAAATACTTTTGAAAGACTTCAAGACACATATCAAAATATTTGTACTTAACAAAATTGGTTACAATAGCATTCTCATACATTTTCATCAAGAATTCTACTCGTATTCGTTCGGTACTCATACTCGTACAATACCCAGCTTTTAATTGTATATACTATTGGTATATACATTCAATGATCAGCTCTTAACAGCCCTTAATGAGTCATCAAACATGTGGAAACCATCATTTGGCAACTAGCATGAAATATCTCATAATATTACAAAAGTATTATAAATCATTCATGAATTATTTACAAGAAAACAAACTTACACATCCTTTATATCTAATCTATATACCAACGACTAAAAACACATACAAACACTTTCATTCTTCAATTTTATTCATCTAATTAATCTCTCTCAAGTTCTATCTTCAAGTTCTAAGTGTTTTTCATACATTCTATAAGTTCTAGTTTCATAAAATCAAGAATACTTTCAAGTTTGCAAGTCTACTTCCAAGCTTTCAAATCCATTCCAAGTAATCATCTAAGATCAAGAAACCTTTGTTATTTACAGTAGGTTATCTTTCTTATTCAAAGTAATATTCATATTCAAACTTTGATTCAATTTTTATAACTATAAACTATGTTAATTCGAGTAAAAATCTTACTTGAACTTGTTTTCGTGTCATGATTCTACTTCAAGAACTTTCAAGCCATCCAAGATTCTTTGAAGCTAGATCATTTCTTATCACTTCCATTAGGTTTACCTACTAAACTTGAGGTAGTAATGATGTTCATAACATCATTCGATTCATATATACATAACTATCTTATTCGATGATTTAAACTTGTAATCACTAGAACATAGTTTAGTTAATTCTAAATTTGTTCGCAAAAAAAGTTAATCCTTCTAACTTGAATTTTAAAATCAACTAAACACATGTTCTATATCTAATTGATATGCTAACTTAATGATTTAAAACCTGGAAACACGATGACTATCGTAAAACCGGACATACGCCATCGTAGTAAAACCGCGGGCTGTTTTGGGTTTGATAATTAAAAACTATGATAAACTTTGACTTAAAATTTGTTCTTCTGGGAAAATGATTTTTATTATTAACATGAAACTATATCCAAAAATCATGGTTAAACACAAAGTGGAAGTATGTTTTTCAAAATGGTCATCAAGATGTCATTTTTTCGACGGAAATGACTACCTCTTTAAAAAATGACTTGTAACCTGTATTTTCGACTATAAACTTATACTTTTTCTGTTTAGTTTCATAAATTTCAGTTCATTATGAAACCATAGCAACTTGAATCACTCAAAACGAATTTGAAACGAAAGAAATGACGGGTAAAACAAAATTTGATAAATTTGCTAGTTTTAGCTATGAAAATTTTGTAACAAATCTAGACTAACCATAACTTAACTAACTTATATTGTATTATACATGTATTCTAACATATATTATGTAATCTTGAGATACCATAGACACGCATACAATGTTCTGACATATCATATCGACCCATCTATATATATTATTTGGAACAACCATAGACACTCTATATGCAGTAATGCTTGAGTTAGCTATACAGGGTTGAGGTTGATTCCAAAATAATATATATACTTTGAGTTGTGATCTAGCCTGAGACTTGTATACACTAGGTCGTGGATTGATTCGAGATAATATATATTGATTTATATATGTACATCTAACTGTGGACAACTAGTTGTAGATTACTAACGTTGGACCGCTAACTTAATAAACTTAAATCATTAAAACGTAATAAAAAATGTTGTGAATATATTTCGATCATACTTTGATATATATGTATATATTTGTTATAGGTTCGTGAATCGACCAGTGGCCAAGTGTTATTTTCCGACGAAGTGATAATCTGTGAAAGTGAGTTATAGTCCCACTTTTAAAATCTAATATTTTTGGATGAGAATACATGCAGCTTTATAAATGTTTTACAAAATAGACACAAGTACGCAAAACTACATTCTATGGTTGAATTATTAAACTGAATATTTCCCTTCAAGTCTGGTAGCCTAAGAATTAGGGAAATGGCCCCTAATTGACGCGAATCCTAAAGATAGATCTATTGGGCCTAACAACCCCCATTCAAGTTATGAATGGCTTTAGTACTTCGATTTATATGGTGATTGTGATTGCCAATTTATGGCGTACTTGAGAGTATGCGGGGAATATTCTATATGCATTAAAGTTAATGTCGGTTACCAGGTGTTCATCATATGAATGATTTTTATACACTTGCGAGTGTAAGATTATTGAATAAATGAAATCTTGTGGTCTATTATTATGTTTTGATAAATATATAGGTTAAACCTATAACTCACCAACATTTTTGTTGACGTTTAAAGCATGTTTATTCTCAGGTGATTATTAAGAGCTTCCGCTATTGCATGCTAAATAAAGACAAGATTGGAGTCTGCATGGTTGTATAATATTGTTTTAAAACTGCATTCGAAGACTTAAGTTGATCTGTAATATTATTGTAAACCTTTATGTAATGGTCATGTGAAAATGCTATATTTTAGATTATCATTATTTGATAATCGTCGTAATGTTTTAAACCTTTATCGATAAAATAAAGGTTATGGTTTGTTTTAAAAATCGAATGCAGTCTTTGAAAAACATCTCACATAGAGGTCAAAACCTCGCAATGAAATCAATTAATATGAAACGTTTATAATCAATATGAACAGGACATTTCAGTTGGTATCTGAGCATTGGTCTTAGACAATTAGAAAATTGCATTAGTGTGTCTTACCGAGTTTGTTAGGATGCATTAGTGAATCTGGATTTCGACCGCGTTTTCTTTAAAAAAAACGATTGCTTAACACTTTTTGTTGGAAACTATATATTATTAACATGTAAATATTATGTGATATATTAATCTCTTAACGTGTTTTATATTGTGTGATAGATGTCTACCTCTAGTACAAATCCCATTGACTCACCTAATAATAATGAAGAGTCGAATATATATTGGGAAGACTCACAAATTCCCGAAGAGGAACCGAAAGAAGAGGAACCGGAAGAAGAGGAACCAGAAGAAGAAGAGGTTCCGGAGGAGGAAATATTAGAAACCACTGAAAAACAGATAAATAAAAGAAAACCCTCAACAAATTGACCAAAATTAATAATGGTCAATGGTGTTTCCGCCGAAGAAGCAAAATATTGGGAAGATTACCAATTTTTCGATGAATCGGATCCCGATGAGGATTCCGATGATGTTATAGAAATTACCCTGACCCAATTTGAAAAGGCAAAAGAAAATAATAAGAGAAAAGGCATCAAAATAGAGAAACCTAATTCCAATCCCGATGACCTCTATGTTAACATGAAATATCCCGATGGGAAATACCGTCAACACCCGTATTTCTTAAGTTTTAGCTATAACCTGGGAACATCTAAGCCACCAGGTTTTTCTAGACAATTTGTGAAAATGACAGCTCGCATTAGAGGAGCACCATATATCCCTAGGAAGTTAGCAAAATGAACCAAGTCCGAGAAGGAAGAAACGAGTGAGTCAGAATAAAGAGTTGTAATCATGTTGTGTAATATATGTATTTTAGTGTGCTTGTACTTTCATGTTGTATGTAAAAAAATTGCTTGTATTATTTGATAATTATCTTTTACGAATCTAATTCTCGTCTGTTTTACAGTATAAAAACACAATGGACGTTAAGGATAGACAACCAAAAATTTTAGAAGACCTACCAGAGGATATGATTGATGAAATCTTGTCTAGAGTCGGTCAAAATTCATCGGCATAATTATTTACGACGAAATTAATTTTCCGAACATTTGAAGAACGTTCCAGGCATGCCTTAGTTTATAAAAGGCTTTCATTTGAAAGATGGGGTATATCACATTGGGGACACCGTAAGTTACGCCGTGTTTTCTTTAAAGCATTAAATGCGGAGAACCCAAATGCAATTTTATGCTACGGGTTAAGAACCTATTTTGACTCAACATATCCCAACGTAGGACTTCGTGAGTTAGAAAGAGCTTCTAACATGCAACATAAAGAAGCATGTTATGCTTACGGGTTAGTGATGTTCGCTTCTCACCAAAGTGAGAAAAAGAACATCGGATTACAACTTTTAAATAAAACCTTCCCACAAGTGATGGATTCAATAGTTGGGGTGAGAAACAAGGTTTTTAGATTATTACGAGGCTGTTGGGCATTACGAAACTCTCGTCCCTTTGACGACGTTACAACATGCTGCCTTGTCAACGGCCACAACGGTTATGTTCCACAAGACCAAGGATGGGAAGTATTTTTAGTAAAACCAGAATGCATGACTTGTTTCTGGACTTACGAATTACGTATCTTTATTGCCTTTGCTGAACGACTTGCGTTAAACTAGAAATTGTCTTTGCAACTGCTTTGTATCAAAGTTACTGTATGCTATATTTTATGCTATATGTAAAATAGCGGTATTGTAAGCTTGTAAAATATTGTATAAAAGTTTGAACGCAAAATATTATTGTAATCAGTTTTTCATATAGAATTGTAGTAGTTGAATTGTATATTAGCTATTAAGTATGAACTTAACGGGTAGGTACTACCCGAATTAAAACTTATAAAATGCTAATATGAAGAAAAAACTTTTATAAATAAGTTCATATTATGCTACGAAATACTATTGACTACTCTTAATATTTTATATGATTAACTCATTTGTTTTGGCTATTTTTGAAGGAAATGGCACCGACTACTCGACACACCATGAATATGAGTGAAGAAGAATTCCGTACCTTTCTTGCTGCGAACATAGCCGCAGTGCAGGCTGCAATGCAAAATAACAACAATAACTCTGGATCTAGCAGTGGAACTAATTCCACAAGAAATCGTGTAGGATGCTCCTACAACGAATTCACTACCTGTAAACCTCTAGAATTCGATGGAACCGAAGGACCAATCGGATTGAAACGGTGGACCGAGAAGGTTGAATCGATGTTTTCCATAAGTAAGTGCACTGAAGAAGACAAAGTAAAATACGCTATGCATACATTCACAGGTACTGCGTTAACATGGTGGAACACCTATCTCGAGCAGGTGGGACAAGATGCTGCTTACGCACTACCGTGGTCAGCATTCAAACACTTAATGAACGAGCAGTACCGTCCCAGAAACGAGGTTAATAAGATCAAGGTAGAGCTTAGAGGGTTACGAATACAAGGGTTTGATATTACCACGTATGAACGATGATTCACAGAGTTGTGCCTATTGTGTCCGGGAGCATTCGAAGATGAAGAAGAGAAGATCGACGCATTTGTAAAAGGGTTACTAGAAAGAATTCAAGAAGATGTGAGTTCACACGAACCCGCCTCCATAAAAAAAGCAAGTTGAATGGCTCATAAACTCATAAATCAGATTGAGGGAAGAATTAAAGAGCAGGCGGCCGAAGAAGCCAACACGAAACAAGTCAAGAAGAAGTGGGAAGAAAATAGCGAAAGAGTCACCAATACAACAACAACAACAACAACAACAACAATAATCGCAATTACAAACGCGATAACTACCACCACAATCGTAACTTTAACCGCAACAATAATAACAATCCCAAACAACAACTACAACAACTGTTCCACCAATAACAACAACCGCAACAACAACAATCCCAACAATAACAACCAGAGGCAGAAACCATGCCAGAGGTGTGAAGGATACCATCCGACTGGGCTTTGTACGACATCGTGTACTAAGTGTAATAGAAAGGGTCATGGTGTAACGAAGTGTGAAGTTTACGGTCCAATGGCTAACAAGAATAAAGGAACAAATAATGCCGGAACAAATAATACCGCCATTATTTGTTATGGATGTGGGAAGCCGGGTCATATCAGAAACGAATACCCAAATCAGGGGAATACTAATGGACAGGGCAACGGAAGAGTTTTCAATATTAATACGGCAGAAGCGCAGGAAGACCCGGAGCTTGTTACGGGTACGTTTCTTATTGACAATAAATCTGCTTATGTTTTATTTGATTCGGGTATGGATAGAAGCTATATGAGTAAAGATTTTTGTGCTAAATTAAGTTGTCCATTTACGCCTTTGGATAATAAATTTTTACTCGAATTAGCAAACGGTAAATTAATTACAGCAGGTAATATATGTCGGAATCGAGAAATTAAACTGGTTAGCAAAACGTTTAAGATTGATTTGATACCAGTAGAGTTAGGGAGTTTTGATGTGATAATTGGCATAGACTGGATGAAAGTGGTGAAAGCAGAAATCGTTTGTTACAAAAATACGATTCGCATTATGCGAGAAAAAGAAAAACCCTTAATGGTGTACGGAGAAAAGAGCAACGCGAAGCTAAATCTTATTAGTAATTTGAAGGCACAAAAACTAATAAGAAAAGGTTGCTATGCTGTTCCAGCACATGTCGAGAAAGTACAAACCGAAGAAAAGAACATCAATGATGTTCCCGTCGCAAAAGAATTTCCCGATGTATTTCCGAAAGAATTACCGGGATTACCTCCACACCGATCCGTTGAACTTCAAATATATCTTGTACCGGGAGCAGCACCAATAGCTCATGCTCCATACAGACTCGCACCCAGTGAAATGAAGGAACTTCAAAGCCAATTACAAGAACTTTTAGAGCGTGATTTTATACGACCAAGTACATCACCATGGGGAGCTCCTATTTTGTTTGTCAAAAAGAAGGATGGTACATTCAGGTTATGTATCGACTACCGAGAGTTGAACAAACTTACCATCAAGAACCGTTACCCACTACCGAGGATCGACGACTTATTTTATCAACTACAAGGTTCGTCGGTTTATTCGAAGATCGATTTACGTTCCGAGTATCATCAAAAGCGGGTGAAGGAGGATGATATTCCGAAGACTGCTTTCAGGAAGTGTTATGGTCATTACGAGTTTATGGTTATGCCGTTTGGGTTGACTAACGCACCAGCTCTTTTCATGGACCTCATGAACCGAGTGTGTGGACCATACCTTGACAAGTTTGTCATTGTTTTCATCGATGACATACTTATTTACTCAAAGAATGATCAAGAGCATGAAGAACATTTGAGAAAAGTGCTAGAGTTGTTGAAGAAAGAAAAACTGTACGCTAAGTTTTCAAAGTGTGCATTTTGGTTGGAAGAAGTTCAATTCCTCGGTCACATAGTGAACAAAGAAGATATTCAAGTGGATCCGGCAAAGATTGAAACCGTTGAAAAGTGGAAAACCCCGAAAACTCTGAAGCATATACGTTAATTTTTAGGACTGGCTGGTTACTACAGAAGGTTCATCCAAGATTTTTCCAAAATAGCGAAACCCTTGACTGCATTAACGCATAAAGGGAAGAAATTTGAATGGAAGGATGAGCAGGAGAAAGCATTTCAATGGTTGAAGAAAAAGTTAACTACGGCACCTATATTGTCATTGCCTGAAGGGAATGATGATTTTGTGATATATTGTGAAGCCTCAAAGCAAGTCCTCGGTTGTGTATTAATGCAACGAACGAAGGTAATTCCTTATACGTCTAGACAATTGAAGATTCATGAGCAGAATTATATGACACATGATTTGGAATTAGGCGCAGTTGTTTTTGCATTAAAGACTTGGAGACACTATTTATATGGGGTCAAAAGTATCATATATACCGACCATAAAAGTCTCCAACATATATTTGATCAGAAACGGCTGAACATGAGGCAGCGTAGATGGATTGAACTATTGAACGATTACGACTTTGAGATTCGATACCACCCGGTGAAGGCGAATGTGGTAGCCGACGCTTTGAGTAGAAAGGACAGAGAACCTATGCGGGTAAAAGCTATGAATATAATTATTTGTACTAATCTTATTACTCAAATAAAGGAGGTGCAGCAGGTAGTTTTAAAAGAAGGAAATTTGAAGAATGAAATACCCAAAGGATCGGAAAAACATCTTAATATTCGGGAAGACGGAACCCGATATAGGGCTGAAAGAATTTGGGTACCAAAGTTTGGAGATGTGAGGGAAATGGTACTTAAGGAAGCACATAAAACCAGATATTCAATACATCCCGGAGCGGGGAAGATGTACAAAGACCTCAAGAAACACTTTTGGTGGCCAGGTATGAAAGTCGATATTGCTAAATACGTAGGAGAATGTTTGACGAGTTCTAAGGTCAAAGCTGAACATCAGAAACCATCAGGTCTACTTCAACAACCTGAAATCCCGGAATGGAAATGGGAAAACATTACCATGGATTTCAATACTAAATTGCCAAGGACTACAAGTGGTTATGATACTATTTGGGTAATAGTCGATCGTCTCACCAAATCAGCACACTTTTTGCCAATGAGAGAAGATGATAAAATGGAGAAGTTGGCACGTTTATACTTGAAGGAAATCGTCTCCAAACATGGAATACCAGTCTCTATTATCTCTGATAGGGATGGCAGATTTGTTTCAAGATTCTGGCAGACATTGTAACAAGCATTGGGGACTCGTCTAGACATGAGTACTGCCTATCACCCACAAACTGATGGGCAAAGTGAAAGGATGATACATACCCTTGAAGACATGCTAAGAGCATGTGTCATTGATTTCGGAAACAGTTGGGATCGACATCTACCGTTAGCAGAATTTTTCTACAACAACAGTTGCCATTCAAGCATTGAGATGGCGCCATTTGAAGCACTTTATGGTAGAAAGTGCAGGTCTCCAATTTGTTGGAGTGAAGTCAGAGATAGACAATTTACGGGTCCGGAGATAATCCAAGAAACTACCTAGAAAATCATTCAAATTCAACTACGGTTGAAAACCGCCCAAAGTAGACAAAAGAGCTACGCGGACATTAAGAGAAAAGATATAGAATTTGAAATTGGAGAGATGGTCATGCTTAAGGTTTCTCCTTGGAAAGGTGTTGTTCAATTTGGTAAACGGGAGAAACTGAATCCAAGGTACATTGGACCATTCAAGATTATAGATCGGGTCGGACCAGTAGCTTACCGACTTGACTTACCTAAACAACTCGCCGGGGTACATAATACTTTTCATGTCTCGAATCTGAAGAAATTTTTTGCTAAAGAAGATCTCACTATTCCGTTAGACGAAATCTAAATCAATGAAAAACTTCAATTCATCGAAGAAACCGTCGAAATAATGGATCGTGAGGTTAAAAGACTTAAGCAAAATAAAATACCAATCGTTAGGGTTCGATGGAATCCTCGTAGAGGAACCGAGTTCACCTGGGAACATGAAGATCAGATGAAGAAGAAATACCCAAACTTATTTCTAGATGATACGACAACACCTCCAACTGCTTAAAATTTCGGGACGAAATTTATTTAACGAGTAGGTACTGTAGTGACCCGAACTTTTCAATGATTATATATTATATGAGATTAATATTTACATGAATAAATGTTTCTCACATGTTAAGCAATCAAACTTGTTAAGACTTGATTAATTGAAACGGATTTTGTGTTAACATTTGACCACCCAGTTTGTCCGATGATTCACAAACGTTATAACTTGTATATGACATGATATTATATATATGAACATATATATATGTTTAACATGATGAAATGATAAGTAAGTATCTTATTATGTATATTAACAATGAACCTTATACATAAAACAAGACTACTAACATAAGAAATTCAAAACGAAATCTATACGTAACGATTATCGTTGTAATAACGTCTTAATATTTATATATCATATTAAGATATATTAGTACATCATGTTATCATAATAATGTAATAATTTAACATCTCATTAGATATAATAACAATGGGATTAATTATATTTAACGAAATCATTAACTTATAGGTTCCGAAACAACATGTACATGTAACGACTAACGATGACTTAACGACTCAGTTAAAATGTATATACATGTAGTGTATTAAGATGTATTAATATACTTTTGGAAGACTTCAAGACACATATCAAAATATTTGTACTTAAAAAATTTGGTTACAATTGCATTATCATACATTTTCATCAAGAATCCTACTCGTATTCGTTCAGTACTCGTACTCATACAATACCCAGCTTCTAATTGTATATACTATTGGTATATACATTCAATGATCAGCTATTAGCAGCCTTTAATGAGTCATAAAATATGTGGGAACCATCATTTGGCAACTAGCATGAAATATCTCACAAAATTACAAAAGTATTATAAATCATTCATGAATTATTTACAAGAAAACAAACTTACACATCCTTTGTATCTAATCCATATACCAACGACCAAAAATACATACAAACACTTTCATTCTTCAATTTTCTTCATCTAATTAATCTCTCTCAAGTTCTATCTTCAAGTTCTAAGTGTTCTTCATAAATTCTATAAGTTCTAGTTTCATAAAATCAAGAATACTTTCAAGTTTGCAAGTCTACTTCCAAGCTTTCAAATCCATTCCAAGTAATCATCTAAGATCAAGAAACCTTTTTTATTTATAGTAGGTTATCTTTCTTATTCAAGGTAATACTCATATTCAAACTTTGATTCAATTTCTATAACTATAAACTATCTTAATTCGAGTAAAAATCTTACTTGAACTTGTTTTCGTGTCATGATTCTACTTCAAGAACTTTCAAGCCATCCAAGATCCTTTGAAGCTAGATCATTTCTTATCACTTCCAGTAGGTTTACCTACTAAACTTGAGGTAGTAATGATGGTCATAACATCATTCGATTCATATATACATAACTATCTTATTCGATGATTTAAACTTGTAATCACTAGAACATAGTTTAGTTAATTCTAAACTTGTTCGCAAATAAAGTTAATTCTTATAAGTTGACTTTTAAAATCAACTAAACACATGTTCTATATCTATATGATATGCTAACTTAATGATTTAAAACCTGGAAACACGATGAATATCGTAAAAATGGACATACGCCGTCGTAGTAAAACCGCAGGCTGTTTTGGGTTTGATAATTAAAAACTATGATAAGCTTTGATTTAAAAGTGGTTCTTCTGGAAAAACGATTTTTATTATTAACATGAAACTATATCCAAAATTCATGGTTAAACACAAAGTAGAAGTATGTTTTTCAAAACGGTCATCAAGATGTCGTTTTTTCGATGGAAATGACTACCTCTTTAAAAAATGACTTGTAACCTGTATTTCTGATTATAAACTTATACATTTTCTGTTTAGTTTCATAAATTTCAGTTATTATGAAACCATAGCAACTTGAATCACTCAAAACGGATTTGAAACGAAGAAATGACGGGTAAAACAAAATTTGATAAATTTGCTAGTTTTAGCTACGAAAATTTTGTAACAAATCTAGACTAACCATAACTTAACTAACTTATATTGTATTATACATGTATTCTAACATATATTATGTAATCTTAGGATACCATAGACACGTATACAATGTTTTGACATATCATATCGACCCATATATATATATATATATATATATATATATATTATTTGGAACAACCATAGACACTCTATATGCAGTAATGCTTGAGTTAGCTATACAGGGTTGAGGTTGATTCCAAAATAATATATATACTTTGAGTTGTGATCTAGCCTGAGACTTGTATACACTGGGTCGTGAATTGATTCAAGATAATATATATTGATTTATTTATGTACATCTAACTGTGGACAACTAGTTGTAGATTACTAACGTTGGACTGCTAACTTAATAAACTTAAATCATTAAAACGTAATAAAAAATGTTGTGAATATATTTTGATCATACTTTGATATATATGTATATATTTGTTATAGGTTCGTGAATCGACCAGTGGCCAAGTGATATTTTTCGACGAAGTGATAATCTGTGAAAGTGAGTTATAGTCCCACTTTTAAAATCTAATATTTTTGGGATGAGAATACATGCAGCTTTATAAATGTTTTACAAAATAGACACAAGTACGCGAAACTACATTCTATGGTTGGATTATTAAACCGAATATTTCCCCTTCAAGTCTGGTAGCCTAAGAATTAGGGAAATGGCCCCTAATTGACGTGAATCCTAAAGATAGATCTATTGGGCCTAACAACCCCCATTCAAGTTATGAATGGCTTTAGTACTTCGATTTATATGGTGATTGTGATTGCCAATTTATGGCGTACTTGAGAGTATGCGGGGAATATTCTATATGCATTAAAGTTAATGTCGGTTACTAGGTGTTCATCATATGAATGATTTTTATACACTTGCGAGTGTAACATTATTGAATAAATGAAATCTTGTGGTCTATTATTATGTTTTGATAAATATATAGGTTAAACCTATAACTCACCAACATTTTTGTTGACGTTTAAAGCATGTTTATTCTCAGGTGATTATTAAGAGCTTCCGATGTTGCATGCTAAATAAAGACAAGATTGGAGTCTGCATGCTTGTATAATATTGTTTTAAAACTGCATTCGAAGACTTAAGTTGATGTGTAATATTATTGTAAACCTTTATGTAATGGTCATGTGAAAACGCTATATTTTAGATTATCATTATTTGATAATCGTCGTAATGTTTTATACCTTTATCGATAAAATAAAGGTTATGGTTTGTTTTAAAAATCGAATGCAGTCTTTGAAAAACGTCTCATATAGAGGTCAAAACCTCGCAACGAAATCAATTAATACGAAATGTTTATAATCAATATGAACGGGACATTTCATAATCAAATTAAAAAAATTTTGGTAAATGAATGTATATTTCCCTTCTTAATCATAGTAACAAACCCAATGCAAAAACTATGAATTAGTCATACTTTTGAGAAACTTTATGAGAACTCCACAATGCCTTGGAAAAATTAGGAGGCATTCACATTTGTAGTCCTCATTGCACTGCTTCCAAACTCCTCATTCCTCAATATTAATTCTGTAGAAGTCAGCTACCTATATTGCTTATTATTAAAACATTGATGTAATAAGTTACAATTATATAAACGTATGACCAAGGTTGCAAAATTCGCTATTCGGGGATTAATCGGTCGGGACTTTGGAAGGATTAATCGGCAATTCGTGATTAATCAGAAATTAATCGGATTGTACTGTATACATTTATATATTAAATTTTAAAAATTATATGTGTAACTATAGAAAAAAACCATAAATATAAAGATAATTTTAACATAATTGTCTAAAATTGTTCATTTTGCTTCAAAACTATAAAATTTTAGTTTACATTCATGTTAAAATGTTAACCATTCTTGACTTTGACGGATTATGATTATCAAATTCGATTTTGATCCATCAATTGACGTTGACCGTTTAATTAAACGGATTTTTGAAAATCGGAACGGACTGCTCCTAAAAATGATTAATCGGGGATTAATCGGCGAGTAATCGGGTTTTTTACAACACTGCGTTTGACTGATTGTTGTGGTGTATGCTCCCTATGTATACTGTAATATAATGACCAAAACCTGCAAATGAATAAAATTTTTTCGATTAGATGAAGGGATAATTGTATCTTCAATAACTGTTTAATCATACTACAACCAATCACAAGGATAAGAAAATAGTTTACCTCATTTATGAAATCTAAGCCAATTACTCACCTAAAGTCATTCCATTCTGGCCTATGTATTCGAGATATTTCAATAACATATTGAAAAATAACCCATTGCCATATGATTGAAAAACGTATGAATCAAAGCTTTAATCATTATTTACCGATAAAAAGTACTGAGATTTATTACAACAAAACGCAATAACTTCTCGAAACCAAAAAGAAGATGGATTGATTTAACACAAAAAAATACATGCATCTGGATAAGTATACAAATCGTTCATTCGATGAATCGAATGGTTAACCAATAATGATTATCGGATTCCACAACCCCTGTGACGTTGGTTAACAAGGTAAACCGATTCAAAAGCTATTAAGCAGATTCAAAAAACAATTTAAACACATTGATGCGTTCTGAAAGCCAAATCATTGAATCAAGGGATACTCATTCTTTTTGTTTTCGTTTTTGACAAAATGCGAAAACCTGCAAAAAGCAACAACTGCAAATGATTATGACAAAACGCAATAACTACTCGTAAACAAAAAGAAGAACCCATAATTATATACATAAAAAATACCCGGAATTCGATGACTATACAAAGCGTTTATAATCAATAATCATGTAAACGAACCTGGATATCAAAAGTAAAATTTTGATAGTTTGTACTCGATTGATTCATTGTAACTGAAGGATTACTCGATTGATTAATTGTGATTGAAGGTTGAAGCCACATGTTTTGAAAGAAAAAAATCACCTCACAATCGATGTAACCAAAATCCCTATTATCAATTTGACACAGAATCTTCCAGAAACCTGATAATCGAACCATATTATCGATTATGAACGTGAAAAACTTCAGCAGTCGTACGCAACTAATGGAATCGATATTTGATATCCGCGAAGCGGTTCGTTAATTTTTTGTTATGGTTTGAATCTGATTTTTGACTTCGACATATGAAATAATGAAGAACGATTGGTGAAGTTTTTCTGCGGGATAGTTTTTGGGGATGAAAACTGGAACCCTAGGGTAATACTGATTTTTTTGCGACTGGAAAGAAATCGACCCTCTCTTATTATATATACGGTATATATATAATTCAAATCTATACATACATACATCTATATCTATACATATATAATTATTGAAATAATTTAATTTAATTAGAAAATTACACATAAGCAAATACCTTTTTGTTATATATATATATATATATATATATATATATATATATATATATATATATATATATATATATATATATATATATAGTGGACCAATCGAGGGATAAGCACAAAATGGGGTACAAACTGGATAAGTGAATATGGGCCTCACATTTCATATTTTTCAATTTTAGATTGTAAAACGTAGAGGGGTATAATAGTCATTTATGTCTATTGCTGGTTCCACCCTAACTCATCACGTATACAGAGTAAACAATAGTACACCGATCTTCTTCCATAATTATACTTCCATCAAGTTCTGTTCATATAAATCAATTCTAAATTACATTACTCAATCGCAACTCAACTTCTGATTTGTATGAATCGATATTGCAACCAAGCTCGATTCGTTCAGCTGTTCATCAAACCGTAATTAAACCTCTTTTGATTATCGCTCAGCTTATGATTTCTCTGATCGTTTGATCAAGAAATTTGTAGGATCTGCTACTACTAATTAATATAATCGGTTGTTTTGGTGCTTCTTGTTCTTCTAATCGAAAGGTATATATTCAGTTCAATTTTAATTTATCGAATGGAAAATTGATGCTAATCTATATGATTAATGTATGATTTCAATTGACAATAATTTATGTACTAATTTGCAATATAGTTTTGGAATTGTGTTGAACTGAATATGATTATTTATGATTTATTGACATTTGTAGTTTGGAACTTTGTATATGATGCACAATATATCTAATGCACATCACATGTTCGATGAAAAGCCTTGGTTAATTGTAACTTTTTCATTTATGTTATACTCGTTCTGCAGAATTGTTCACACCCTCAGCCACAATTTTCATAGTGCTAAAAATTACCGATTGAATCTGGTCATGTCCTCTTGAAGATCATATATGCTGGCATCAATGCAAGCGATGTAAGTTTGTTATTAATGACCGACATAGTTGCTACTAATTTTAATGTAACAAATAGGGAAGAAGGGGCCTAAGCATGGCAGATGCCGTACACTTGAGTGGAAAAGGAAAGCGAGACCTTACCTCGTATGATAATTTAGTAGCTTTAAAGATTTCATCCATTTAGCTACCAAAGGATTCACGCTTCTTATATTGTTCACTTTATTTTCTTAGGGAATTAAGTATCCAAATCAAGTTGATATCTACATTTATTTACACATAATATAGTGGTACCCACAACGTATGTAAATTTTTTTTAAAGTGCATACGGAGTCAATTCTCCATTTAGTTTACTGTCGTTGTTGTTGCTCAAGGTTGCAAAAATTGCTAATCGGGGATTAATCGTCGAGACCGTACAGGGATTAATCGGGTGTTGACTTAGTTTGACTTTGACATATAAATTTCGTGTTTCACTGATGACTTCCTAACCGACGTTGACCGCTTAATCCTACTTTGACCAATGGTTCACCGGTTACTTTGGACCGAATTCACCTAATCTGATCGGATGCCACTCACACACAATGCCGAGTTCTGCAACGCCAGTGTTGCTAATTTGATTAGATAACATGAATGGTAAATTTCAGTTCTGGTAGTTATTTCAGTGGAAGCAAAGAAGAAATCAGATCTCGGTTGCCATTTAATGGTGGATGTGAGGTATAAATGTTATAATACATTCTTCATATTGGTTTGTATTTTTTTTCATGTGTCTGAACATATGATACAAAAATTACAGGGTGTAGGATTAATTGCTGCCATTGGTGATGGGGTTAAAAACCTAAAAGTTGGTACTCCTGCAGCAATCATGACCTTTGGAGCTTATGCTGATTTTTTTATGGTATATGACCTGGAATCATCTTATCCTCAGTAAAAGAATCCGTGTCTGTCGACTCACATTTCGACATCAACGTACAGGTAATGAGACGATTGTCCAGTCCAGTGAAGTCCCTAGAGTTCTTTCAACTGCTGTCGGTAATTCAGTTATTCCGAGTGAAGTCAAAGTCAATTCAAATTCCGACACCAACGTATAGATTGTGGAGTGCATTGAAGACATCCCAAATAATCTCCCTCAAGGTAAAAATACATTACTTAGAAATGGAAGTGGCAATTTTGACTCGTTACTTATGAATCAGTCCATTTGGGCTACATTTAGCGGATTAAACGAGAAATTGTTAGTGTAAAAATGGGTAAACAGTTCACAGTTGCAATGGTATTTGTAGTGACCCGAACTTTTTCATGTTTATATATTAAATGAAAACTATATTTACATGATTAAATGTTTCCAACATGTTAAGCAATCAAACTTGTTAAGACTTGATTAATTGAAATGGGTTTATGTAGATAATTGACCACCCTGTTTGCCTAATAATTCACGAACGTCATAACTTGTGATAATTATATAATCGTTTTATTTTTTTATGATGTAAGTTTTTATTTTATATATATATAAGAAGAAATACAATTAAATCAAAGATGTACAAGTAAAACACTATTTACTACAGTAAATTTTTGCTTTGCTACAGTAAAATACTATTTGCTACAGTAAAATACTATTTGCTGCAGTAAACACTATTTACTCGTATTCAATTCGTATTCGTACTCGTACAATACACAACTTCTAAATGTATATACTATTGGTATATACACTTCAATGATCAGCTCTTAGCAGCCTTAATGAGTCACCCAAACATGTGAGAACCATTATTTGGCAACTAGCATGAAATATCTAACAAAACAACAAACTAATGGAGCCTATATGGACTCCTCTAATTCACGTGAAGATCACCAACCACAAACACATTCTCATTTCAATTTTCATGCATCAAACTACTCTCTCTCAAGTTCTCTCTCATTGTTCTAAGTGTTCTTCATCATCTTCATCAAATCTACATCAATCTAGCTCATAAATCCATACATAAACCAACTTACAAAACAACAACTCAAGAAAACATCAAGAACACTTTCAAGTTACTTGCTTACTTCCAATCTTGCAAATCCATTTCAAGTGATTATCCAATCTCAAGAAATCTTTGTTATTTACAGTAGGTTATCTTTCTAATTCAAGGTAATACTCATATTCAAACTTTGATTCAATTTCTATAACCATAACAATCTTAATTCGAGTAGTAAACTCACTTGAACTTGTTTTCGTGTCATGATTCTACTTCAAGAACTTTCAAGCCATCCAAGATCCTTTGAAGCTCTAGATCATTTCTTGTCATTTCCAGTAGGTTTATCTACTATACTTGAGGTAGTAATGATGTTTATAACATTATTCAATTCATATATATATAACTATCTTATTCGAAGATTTAAACTTGTAATCACTAGAACATAGTTTAGTTAATTCTAAACTTGTTTGCAAACAAAGTAAATCCTTCTAAATTAACTTTTAAAATAAACTAAACACATATTATATATCTATATGATATGCTAACTTAATGATTTAAAACCTGGAAACACGAAGAACACCGTAAAACCAGACATACGCCGTTGTAGTAAAACCGGGGGTTATTTTGGGTTAGATAATTAAAAACTATGATAAACTTTGATTTAAAAGTTGTTCTTCTAAGAAAATGATATTTCATATGAACATAAAACTATATCCAAAAATTTATGGTTAAACTCAAAGTGGAAGTATGTTTTTCCAAATGGTCATCAAGATGTCGTTCTTTCGACGGAAATGACTATCTCTTTCAAAAATGACTTGTAACTTATATTTCCGACTATAAACCTATAGTTTTTCTGTAAATATTATTAATATTTGGTTCAATATGAAACCATAGCAATTGGATTCACTCAAAACGGATTTAAAACGAAGAAGTTATGGGTAAAACAAAATTGGATATTTTTGCTTGTTTTAGCTACGTGAAACTTTGTAACAAATTTATACTAACTATAACTTAACTAACTTGTATTGTATTATACATGTATTCTAACATATATTATGTGATCTTGATAGACCATAGACACGTATACAATGTTTTGACATATCATATCGACGTCATCTATATATATTATTTGGAATAACCATAGACACTCTATATGCGGTAATGATCGAGTTAGCTATACAGGGTTAAGGTTGATTCCAAAATAATATATATACTTTGAGTTGTGATCGAGTCTGAGACTTGTATACACTGGGTCGTGGATTGATTCGAGATAATATATATTGATTTATTTATGTACTACTAACTGTAGACAATTAATTATGGACTACTAACGTTGGACTGTTAACTTAACAAACTTAAATCGTTAAAATGTAATAAAATATGGTATGAATATATTTCGATCATACTTTGATATATATGTATATATTTGTTATAGGTTTGTGAATCGACCCGTGGCCAAGTCTTATTTTCCGACGAAGTGAAAATACGTGAAAGTGAGTTATAGTCCCACTTTTAAAATCTAATATTTTTTGGATGAGAATACATGCACTTTTATAAATGTTTTACAAAATAGACACAAGTATGCGAAACTACATTCTATGGTTGAATTATTATTACCGAATATCACCCTTTTTAGTCTGGTAATCTAAGAATTAGGGAACAGAAATCCTAATTAATGCGAATCCTAAAGATAGATCTATTGGGCCTAACAAACCCCATTGGTATTACGGATGCTTTAGTACTCTGATTTTATAATGTCCGATGAGAGTCCTGAAATGATGGGGATATTCTAGATGCATTCTGTTAATGTCGGTTACCAGGTGTTCACCATATGAATGATTTTTATCTCTATGCAGTTTGTGCGAAATGCCTGATATGAGATGGATATTTATGAAAAATGAAATCTTGTGGTCTATTGATATAATTTGATAAATATATAGGTTAAACCTATAACTCACCAAAATTTTTGTTGACGTTTAAAGCATGTTTATTCTCATGTGATTATTAAGAGCTTCCGCTGTTGCATGCTAAATAAAGACAGGAATTGGAGTCTGCATGCTTTTATAATATTGTTTAAAAACTGCATTCGGAGACTTAAGTTGTTGTGTAATATTATTGTAAACCATTATGTAATGGTCATGTGTAATCGCTATATTTTAGATTATCATTATTTGATAATCTTCGTAATACTTTAAAAACCTTTATTGATAAAATAAAGGTTATGGTTTGTTTTAAAAAAATCGAATGCAGTTTTTGAAAAACATCTCGTATAGAGGTCAAAACCTCGCAACGAAACCAATTAATATGAAAAGTTTATAATCGATATGAACTGGACATTTCAGTTGGTATCCGAGTGTTGATCTTAGAGAATCAGAAATTTGCATTAGTGTGTCTAACCGAGTTTGTTAGGATGCATTAGTGAGTCTGGACTTCAAACGTGTTTACTTGAAAAACGATTGCTTAACACTTTTTGTTGGAAACTATATATTGTTAACATGTAAATATTATGTGATATATTAATCTCTTAATGTGTTTGATATAGTGTGATAGATGTCTACCTCTAGTACAAATCTCATTTTAACGACCCGTCAAAGTAAACTTGACGACCATCGTTATCTTGGTCCCACAGCTTGATCATAACTCTATATGAATTTAATAAATAACCTTGCATTCTTTATTTAAAAATGATTTCCTATAAAGGAAACCTATCAAAATATGTAAGTTTAGAAAAACCATACATTATTACTTAACCAAAAGTTGACTAAAACAAAGTCAACATCATCCACTATTAAATGTATCAAAATAGAATGCAAGTTATTGTTTAACAAAAGCTGCCATCATAAATATGCAGACTCTCTAAGCACAGCGGAAGCAATCAATTATGAACCTGAGAATAAAACATGCGAGTAACTGTCAACAAAAATGTTGAGTGAATTATAGGTTTAATATTGCAAACAATATTTAATAAAAACCATAAAAATTTATGTTTGAAAACATAAAAACTCCTTTTTGGACCACAAAATTATATGCTAGAAAACATATAAAAACATTATTCCATTTTTCGTGAGCCACCTGGTAACCACTTAACCATTTATTTACCTTTGCCAAACACAATAAATAATATACACCGAACAAGTATATCTACAACAAAATACGAAGTACTAAACATTCCGATTATAAATTGCTAGCGCAACTAGCTCGAAATGGGGTTGTCAAACCCGATAGATCTATCCGTAGGATTCGCGTTCACTAGTAGAAACCAGTGATTACAGTTACCAGACTAGGGAATATTTTTGTTCAACTCACAATGAATAATTTAAACCAACCTCCACTTGAGTCCAAAATATAAAATAAATTGCATGTATTCTCATCCCAAAAGATTTAAATAGAAAAAGGGGACTATAACTCACCTTAATAGTAACGAAGTAACCAACACAATTAAGCGAACAGCAATGAGTACAGTGATCAGGAATGATCACAATTCCAAACTATAAATAAAGCAGGTCGATATAAATAAATAACTTAGGTTAAGTCTTAGTATGATAGCTATTGTACATGTTGCAAGTAGTCATAGAACAATACTCAACATGCATCGGTTTGATCAGAACAGCGTACGGACACAAACTTTCTATTTTTAGAAAGTTTTTATTTTTAGCAGGTTTCCATTTTTGGAAAGTTTCTATTTTAGGAAAGTTTCTATTTTAGGAAAGTTTCTATTTTTGGAAAGTTTCTATTTTTAGAAAGTTTCTATTTTTGGAAAGTTTTCAAATTTAGAAAGTTGCTATTTTTGGAAAGTTTATAAGTTAGGAAAGTTTCCTTAATTTGAAAGTCAACAAAAGTCAACTGAAAGTCAAAGTCAACTGAAAGTCAACTCAAAAGTCAACCTTGGTCAAACATAGTCAACGTTAATTTTAAAAGTGTACGTTGTAATAAGAATATAAGTTATAATGTTTATTAAAGTTAAATATGTCTAATTATGTCACAACATAAGTTTAATTAAATTAAAATGAATTATTAAAGTTAATATAAGTTTAAATGATATATTTAATATAACATAAGTATTTAATTAATTAATTAAATATTAGTCATAATATAAGTATAATTAATTAATAATAAAATTTAAATCATATCATAAGTATTATTAATTAATAATGAATTATTAATCATATCGTAAGTTTCTAATTATAATTATTAAATCATAAGTATTTAATAATTAAATTATAATTAAATAATAACTAAGCCTTATAATAATTAAATAATTAATTAATCCTTATTATAAGTCTTATTATAATATTTTCATAATATAAGTTTAACACTTATCATAAGTATTTTCCATTAATAATAAAAGTATTATTAATCAAAAGTTTAATTAAATCATAAGTAATAATTAAATGATATAATAAATATATATCATAAGTCTTAAATTATAATAATTACTTTTTATATCATAAGTAATTTAATGATAATGAAAATCATTATTTATATCATAAGTTTTATTTAATAGCCATAAGTTTTAATCAAAAGTTCATCGGGTCATAACTTGAGCCCCGTGAATCAGTTTTCGGCGAGCCTTATATATATCTTCGCCTAACCAACCCACCCAACACATTAGTGTGCTCAAGAACATCCCAAGAACAGTCACCAAGTTGTGATTTACAGCTCTTAATCAGTTTGAACCTTTAATCCGCTCAAAACGTGTTTTAGTCATAACGGGTGATCCGTGGCTCGGATTTCGATGGCCCGAACATGAAAGTTCATCCCATCATCAATCCTAACACACTAGTACACCCTAAGGACTCTAAAAATAGTCACAAAGTTGGACCAAACCTGGTTCAATTCGTTTTAATAGTTTAATCTCCACATAACACCATTTTAATCATATCTTAAGCTTCGAGAATCGAAATGACATGAATCCGGAGTCTAAAATTAATGTCTTTATGAGAGGAACTCATCTAGATACTTCAATTTCACTTTTATATCAGTTAAAATATCAGAAATGAACGAATAAGCTGCTGTCCCAATTTAATCAAACCGAAAACATGAATTAACGAGCATTTCTATGCATACAATCAACAATACAATAACATATAATCAACATACTATCAAAATAACATCAAAATACAGAAAATTAAAGAAAAATTGAAAAGCTAGGGTTAGGGTTTATACCCTAATAAAGAATTGATTTATATGAATGCGTAGAGAAGAACGGGAGCAATCCGATTATGTAAAAAGCCCTATGATCCAAGCTTGATTTGATGATGAATGATGGTGACACGACTACGCGATTGAAAATTCGGAGAGATAACAAATACGCGACGAAAAATATATATAAATGCTATATATAATCATATGACATTAAAATATCATATTTAAAATAATTAGGATTTAAAAATCCCAAAACCGAAAAGATTCGCCGGATAGAAATCCGCGACACGTAGAAACGTATAACTTAAAATATGAATACAAATATTCACATAACCCACAATAATTAATATATTATTACAAAAATAATAATATAGGTCATAGAAATGACGTGGCATGAATAACAGTTAACGGTCGTTAAGTAATTAAAGGTAAAATATAACGGAAAAAGTAGGGTCGTTACAGAACCTTCCCGTTACGGAAATTTCGTCCCGAAATTTAAGCAGGTGCAGGGGTTTCCTCATCATTTGGGAACAAATGCGGGTACTTCTGCCTCATCTGACCTTCACGCTCCCAAGTGAACTCGGGTTCGCGTCTGACGTTCCATCTAACTCAAACAATAGGAATTCTACTATGCTTAAGAGTCTTAACCTCTCGATCCATAATCTCGACAGGTTCCTCAATAAAATGGAGTTGTTTATCAACATGAAGTTAATCAAGAAGAATGGTTTCATTGGCCTCGGCCAAACACTTCTTCAAATTCGATACATGAAAACGTT
This sequence comes from Rutidosis leptorrhynchoides, assembly GCF_046630445.1. Classification (NCBI taxonomy): domain Eukaryota; kingdom Viridiplantae; phylum Streptophyta; class Magnoliopsida; order Asterales; family Asteraceae; genus Rutidosis; species Rutidosis leptorrhynchoides. Next base: position 46,926,588 of record NC_092335.1, on the reverse strand, counting down.
ATGAAAAGCGCTAAGCTCTTGTGGCAATTTCAAACGATAAGCCACGGGTCCAATTCTTTCGATAATCTCAAATGGTCCAACAAGTCGAGGATTCAACTTTCCTCTCTTACCAAATTGTACCACACCCTTTCAGAGTGATACTTTCAACATGACAAGATCACCAACTTGAAATTCTAAATCTTTTCTTCTAACATCGGCATAACTCTTTTGCCGACTCCTGGCGGTTCTTAACCTTTCTTTGATCTGTACGATGTTCTCGGTAGTCTCATGAATAATCTCTGGGCCTGTGAGTTGAGCATTCCCAACTTCATTCCAGCAGACATGAGACCTACACTTTCTATCATACAGAGCTTCAAACGGTGCGGCTTTAATACTTGCATGATAACTGTTGTTATAAGAAAATTCAGCTAGCGGCAAATATCTATCCCACCCATTACCAAAATCAATAACATACGCTCATAACATGTCTTCCAATGTTTGAATGGTCCTTTCACTCTGACCATCCGTCTGAGGATGATAAGCGGTGCCCATGTCTAACTTAGTTCCCAAAGCTTCCTATAAGGATCGCCACAACCTCGATATAAATCGACTGTCTCGGTCTGAAATAATAGATACAGGAACACCATGTCTAGAAACAATCTCCTTCAAATACAAACGAGTGAGCTTCTCCATCGAATCCGTTTCCTTAATCGGCAAAAAGTGAGCCGACTTAGTGAGTCGGTCAACAATCACCCAAATGGTATCATAACCACCCACAACACTCTGTAACTTAGTAATAAAGTACATAGTAATACCTTCCCACTTCCACTCGGGATTCTCTGGTTACACCAGAAGTCCGGACGGTTTCTGATGTTCATTCTTGACCTTAGCACAGGTCAAACACTTAGCCACATAAGTAGCCACATCGGTTTTCAAATTTGGCCCCCAATATAACTCCTTAAGATCATGATACATCTTCCCTGAACCTGGGTGAATACAGTATCTTGAATTCTGGGCTTCATCAAAACAAGTTGTCACAGATCACCAAACTTCAGAACCCAAAGGCGTCCCGCAAAATACCGAGTACCATCGGTTTGTACCTCTATCTGTTTACTCGAGCCTCGGACCTTCCCGTTACAAAATTCTCCTCCTTCAAGGCTTCTTGTTGAGCTGCAAGAATCTACCTTGTGAGGTTTGTTCGAACGGTCATATTTAAGGCTCTAAACCTACGAGGTTCAACTCTCTCCTTTCGACTCAAAGCATCAGCCACAACATTGGCCTTTCCAGGATGATATAAAAGTTCGAAATCATAATCATTCAACGTCTCAACCCGTCATCGTTGCTTCATATTTAGCTGTTTTTGATCAAGAATATGTTGAAGACTCTTGTGATCAGTGTACACTTTACTTTTGACCCCATATAAATAATGTCTCCAAATCTTAAGCGCAAACACAACAGCTCCCAAATCTAAATCATGGGTTGTATAATTATGTTCATAGATCTTAAACTGACGTGACATGTAAGCGATGACTTTCTTTCGTTGCACCAAAACACAACCAAAGCCCTGGAGCGATGCATCACAATAGACAACAAAATCGTCATTACCCTCACGTAGTGACAATATTGGAGCGGTAGTCAACTTCTTCTACAAAGTTTGAAAAGCAATCTCTTGTTCATACTTCCGCTCGTACTTCTTCCCCTTGTGCGTTAAAGCAGTCAGAGGTGTCGCTATACGAGAGAAATCTTGAATGAACCTTCAACCTGCCAACCCTAGGAACTGACGAATCTGAGTAGGAGTTTTTGGAATTTCCCACTCCTCGATTGCCTCAATCTTGGCAGGATCTACTTGTATTCCCTGTTTACTAACAATATGTCCTAGGAATTGAACTTCTCGTAACTAAAAAGCACACTTAGAGAACTTAGCGTACAATTCTCCTTTTCTCAATAAATCAAGCACCAACTTCAAATGTTGTTCGTGCTCTTCATCACTCTTAGAATAAATAAGGATGTCATCGATGAAAACAATAATGAATTTGCCCAGATAGGGTCTACACACACGGTTCACGAGGTCCATGAATACAGCAGGTGCATTTGTCAATCCGAACGGCATAACAAGGAATTCGAAGTGACCATAACGAGTACAGAAAATGGTTTTCGGAATATCAGTTTCTTTAGCCCGCAGTTGGTGATAACTGGAACGAAGATCAATCTTAGAATAAATGGATGAACCTTGAAGTTGATCGAACAGATCATCAATTCTCGGAAGAGGGTAACGATTCTTAACCGTAAGCTTGTTCAACTTGCGATAATCAATACACCATTGGAACGAACCACCCTTCTTCTTAACGAACAAAATAGGAGCTCCCCAAGGGGATGAACGGGTACGAATGAAATATAGTTGCAAAAATGAAGGAAGAAATGTATGGAGTAGTCACATCGGTGGCATAGATATTTAAGGCAATTCTCTCAAAGGAGATAACGAGGATCATGGACTTCAAAGTAAATTTTCATTACATTTTCGAAAGGAAGACGTACGAAAGGTGTGATATTTCAACGAGAGTGAACTTTCTTGTACAATGAGCGAGGAAATCTAGGATTCATCCATACTCTTAAATTTATGTGCGGATGAAAAGAACGCGAATCATGGGTTATATAGAATGGCCAACTCTAGGTGAGATGAATCTCCAAAAATAATTTCGTGCACCTCAAAGTGTTGAATCCTAGAATTGATGTTTACGAGGGTGTTGCAGTTGACAGTGAATATTGAGAGTAGAAACTCCTCAAACGGTCTAGCGTAATATATATCCATGATACCCACTATAACAACAGTTGGGGTAGAAACCCACCTAGCGCCTTTTCTACAATAGGGTGACCACCGAGCGTATCCCAGAAAATTGATTTATCGATCCGTGTTTCGGCCATGTCCAACCATAAGAGGGAAAATTTTATGAGCGCAAAGACTTTCCAACAAATTTTATAAAACCAGCATCCAAAGTGGCGTAAGAGTTTCTATCAATGAACTTAATGGTAAGTTTCATCCTTAAACCGAGGATGAGAAGAACTGTGATCCAGACACTCTGTAGGGTAATGCGAAAAGTTGATAAAATTAATCAAAGGAGTTTTGAAAAAGCTTTAAACGTTTGATGTGACAACATAAATGGAACGAAGTTCTTAGTAATTTAGAAGTATGTACAATGTGTACCATTTTATATAAAATAATCTGACTTAATTAAACAACTCAATAAAGGTGTAGTTTTAAAATAATTTTGAAGGTATAATTTAGTATGTACTAATCAAAATAGGTTAAGGTAAACTTATTCATTTGAATCTATACGTACATATACAATTTTATAAATTGTATACATGACAAAATATTTCATTACTTCTATTCGCCCATAAATCCGTGAGAACCACCCAATTAAACAAATGTGTAAAACTCCCGATGATAAACAGAGTATCTGTATTTCAGAGGTTACAAGTTGAAGTAAGATTGTGAAAGATCGAGTAAATGACCTGAATCGTCGTGCGACATTTAACCAACAAATGTTACGAGGTCATGAAAACCAATGAGTTAAATGTTGTTTTGACTATTATAAGGACATAAGTCCTTGGGCCAAAACTGTTCCCGAGCGAAGCTGTTGCTAACAAGCGAGTTATGAAAGGGTAGAGCATGAGATAGATAATCTAGTTAAGACGAGTTCCTCGTATATCAACAAATAAGATAATGAATATTTTCCCTACCCATGTAATACATCAGAATTTCAAAATGAGTAGTGTCAAAATTTTCTTTGACTTGCTTTTTATTCCTCATGTCACAATATTGGGACTTCTTTATGAATTAACGTAATATAATCACGTTGGCCTGATGCCATTATATTTCACTAATTCATAGTTCCATTCCAATAGCACTACATGAGGTCAGGACACGCGATCAACCTCGAATTTCCATACAATTTCTCTAAAACAATTTATTAAATAATGTGCTAAGGATAGCACAAGAGACAAAAACATCGAAAGTAATGAATAGGAGTAACGATGACATAAAAATGTCTTCGAAGTACCAAGAATCTCTAAAAGTCAAGAATGACATTTTTTGGTTCAAAAACCAAAGCACATAGGCACGTAATATAACAAGAATGTTATATACCTAAACATAATAGCTGACATTAAAATGCCGAACATTTAGAAGTCAAGAATGACATCTCGCGTAACATAACTCAAACGTCAAACACATAACCAAAATAGATGACATAGGAATGGCGAGAATTTCAGAAGTCAAGAATGACATCCCTCGGTTTCACTATTCGAGGTGTTCTTATAAAAGATAAACTCGCATGAGTCGGAGAACACTTTTAAATTAGAATGGGAGTTCCTCCCGAATTCAGAACATAACATAGATGTATGTATGGTAACAATATACATACCAATACGATACAAATAATCACATATAATAATATATAATAGGTCGGGCTGTAGACTAGACTCACTAATGCACCCTATTGACTCGGGTAACGACATCAATGCAGCCTAATTCCCTACAAACAGAGCTCTGATACCAACTTTAACGACCCGTCAAAGTACACTTGATGACCATCGTTATCTTGGTCCCATAGCTTGATCATAACTCTATATAATTTAATAAATAACCTTGCATTCTTTATTTAAAAATGATTTCATATAAAGGAAACCTATCAAAATATGTAAGTTTAGAAAAACCATAAATTATTACTTAACCAAAAGTTGACTAAAACAAAGTCAACATCATCCACTATTAAATGTATCAAAATAGAATGCAAGTTATTGTTTAATAAAAGCTGCCATCATAAATATGCAGACTCTCTAAGTATAGCGGAAGCAATCAATCATGAACCTGAGAATAAAACATGCGAGTAACTGTCAACAAAAATTTTGAGTGAATTATAGGTTTAATATTGCAAACAATATTTAATAAAAACCATAAAAATTTATGTTTGAAAACATAAAAACTCCTTTTTGGACCACAAAATTATATGCTAGAAAACATATAAAAACATTATTCCATTTTCCGTGAGCCACCTGGTAACCACTTAACCATTTATTTACCCTTGCCAAACACAATAAATAATATACACCGAACAAGTGTATCTACAACAAAATACGAAGTACTAAACATTCCGATTATAAATTGCTAGCGCGACTAGCTCGAAATGGGGTTGTCAAACCCGATAGATCTATCTGTAGGATTCGTGTTCACTAGTAGAAACCAGTGATTACAGTTACCAGACTAGGGAATATTTTTGTTCAACTCACAATGAATAATTTAAACCAACCTCCACTTGAGTCCAAAATATAAAATAAATTACATGTATTCTCATCCCAAAAGATTTAAATAGAAAAAGGGGACTATAACTCACCTTAATAGTAACGAAGTAACCAACACAATTAAGCGAACAGCAATGAGTACAGTGATCAGGAATGATCACAACGCCGATCTATAAATAAAGCAGGTCGATATAAATAACTAACTTAGGTCAAGTCTTAGTATGATAGCTATTGTACATGTTGCAAGTAGTCATAGAACAATACTCAGCATGCATCGGTTTGATCGGAACAGCGTACGGACACAAACTTTCTATTTTTAGAAAGTTTCTATTTTTAGCAGGTTTCCATTTTTGGAAAGTTTCTATTTTAGGAAAGTTTCTATTTTTGGAAAGTTTCTATTTTTAGAAAGTTTCCATTTTTGGAAAGTTTCTATTTTTGGAAAGTTTCCAAATTTAGAAAGTTGCTATTTTTGGAAAGTTTATAAGTTAGGAAAGTTTCCTTAATTAGAAAGTCAATAAAAGTCAACTGAAAGTCAACTCAAAAGTCAACCTTGGTTAAACATAGTCAACGTTAATTTTAAAAGTGTACGTTGTAATAAGAATGTAAGTTATAATGTTTATTAAAGTTAAATATGTCTAATTATGTTATAACATAAGTTTAATTAAATTAAAATGAATTATTAAAGTTAATATAAGTTTAAATGATATATTTAATATAACATAAGTATTTAATTAATTAATTAAATATTAGTCATAATATAAGTATTATTAATTAATAATAAAATTTAAATCATATCATAAGTATTATTAATTAATAATGAATTATTAATCATATCATAAGTTTCTAATTATAATTATTAAATCATAAGTATTTAATAATTAAATTATAATTAAATAATAACTAAGCCTTATAATAATTAAATAATTAATTAATCCTTATTATAAGTCTTATTATAATAATTTCATAATATAAGTTTAATACTTATCATAAGTATTTTCCATTAATAATAAAAGTATTATTAATCAAAAGTTTAATTACAAGTTTAATTAAATCATAAGTAATAATTAAATGATATAATAAATATATATCATAAGTCTTAAATTATAATAATTACTTTTTATATCATAAGTAATTTAATGATAATGAAAATCATTATTTATATCATAAGTTTTATTTAATAGCCATAAGTTTTAATCAAAAGTTCATCGGGTCATAACTTGAGCCCCGTGAATCAGTTTTCGGCGAGCCTTGTATATATCTTCACCTAACCAACCCACCCGACACATTAGTGTGCTCAAGAACATCCCAAGAATAGTCACCAAGTTGTGACTTACAGCTCTTAATCAGTTTGAACCTTTTATCCGCTCAAAAACGTGTTTTAGTCATAACGGGTGATCCGTGGCTCGGATTTCGATGACCCGAACATGAAAGTTCATCCCATCATCAATCCTAACACACTAGTACACCCTAAGGACTCTAAAAATGGTGACAAAGTCGGACCAAACCTGGTTCAATTCGTTTTAATAGTTTAATCTCCACATAACACCATTTTAATCATATCTTAAGCTCCGGGAATCGAAATGACATGAATCCGGAGTCTAAAATTAATGTCTTTATGAGAGGAACTCATATAGATACTTCAATTTCACTTTTATATCAGTTACAATATCATAAATGAACGAATAAGCTGCTGTCCCAATTTAATCAAACCGAAAACATGAATTAACGAGCATTTCTACGCATACAATCAACAATACAATAACATATAATCAACATACTATCAAAATAACATCAAAATACAGAAAATTAAAGAAAAATTGAAAAGCTAGGGTTAGGGTTTATACTCTAATCAAGAATTGATTTATATGAACGCGTAGAGAAGAACGGGAGCAATCCGATTATGTAAAAAGCCCTATGATCCAAGCTTGATTTGATGATGAATGATGGTGATGTTGGTGCTGTAGGTGACGGCCAAAGTGAAATGTCCCGTTCTTATTGATTAAAAACGTTCCATATTAATTGATTTCGTTGCGAGGTTTTGACCTCTATATGAGACATTTTTCAAAGACTGCATTCATTTTTAAAACAAACCATAATCTTTATTTCATCAATAAAGGTTTAAAAAGCTTTACGTAGATTATCAAATAATGATAATCTAAAATATCCTGTTTACACACGACCATTACATAATGGTTTACAATACAAATATGTTACAACAAAATAAGTTTCTTGAATGCAGTTTTTACACAATATCATACAAGCATGGACTCCAAATCTCGTCCTTATTTAAGTATGCGACAGCGGAAGCTCTTAATAATCACCTGAGAATAAACATGCTTAAAACGTCAACAAAAATGTTGGTGAGTTATAGGTTTAACCTATATATATCAAATCATAATAATAGACCACAAGATTTCATATTTCAATACACATCCCATACATAGAGATAAAAATCATTCATATGGTGAACACCTGGTAACCGACATTAACAAGATGCATATATAAGAATATCCCCATCATTCCGGGACAACCTTCGGATATGATATAAATTTCGAAGTACTAAAGCATCCGGTACTTTGGATGGGGTTTGCTAGGCCCAATAGATCTATCTTTAGGATTCGCGTCAATTAGGGTGTCTGTTCCCTAATTCTTAGATTACCAGACTTAATAAAAAGGGGCATATTCGATTTCGATAATTCAACCATAGAATGTAGTTTCACGTACTTGTGTCTATTTTGTAAATCATTTATAAAACCTGCATGTATTCTCATCCCAAAAATATTAGATTTTAAAAGTGGGACTATAACTCACTTTCACAGATTTTTACTTTGTCGGGAAGTAAGACTTGGCCACTGGTTGATTCACGAACCTATAACAATATATACATATATATCAAAGTATGTTCCAAATATATTTACAACACTTTTAATATATTTTGATGTTTTAAGTTTATTAAGTCAGCTGTCCTCGTTAGTAACCTACAACTAGTTGTCCACAGTTAGATGTACAGAAATAAATCGATAAATATTATCTTGAATCAATCCACGACCCAGTGTATACGTATCTCAGTATTGATCACAACTCAAACTATATATATTTTGGAATCAACCTCAACCCTGTATAGCTAACTCCAACATTCACATATAGAGTGTCTATGGTTGTTCCGAAATATATATAGATGTGTCGACATGATAGGTCGAAACATTGTATACGTGTCTATGGTATCTCAAGATTACATAATATACAATACAAGTTGATTAAGTTATGGTTGGAATAGATTTGTTATCAATTTTCACGTAGCTAAAATGAGAAAAATTATCCAATCTTGTTTTACCCATAACTTCTTCATTTTAAATCCGTTTTGAGTGAATCAAATTGCTATGGTTTCATATTGAAATCTATTTTATGAATCTAAACAGAAAAAGTATAGGTTTATAGTCGGAAAAATACGTTACAAGTCATTTTTGTAAAGGTAGTCATTTCAGTCGAAAGAACGACGTCTAGATGACCATTTTAGAAAACATACTTCCACTTTGAGTTTAACCATAATTTTTGGATATAGTTTCATGTTCATAATAAAAATAATTTTCTCAGAATAACAACTTTTAAATCAAAGTTTATCATAGTTTTTAATTAACTAACCCAAAACAGCCCGCGGTGTTACTACGACGGCGTAAATCCGGTTTTACGGTGTTTTTCGTGTTTCCAGGTATTAAATCATTAAGTTATCATATCATATAGATTTAGAACATGTGTTTAGTTGATTTTAAAAGTCAAGTTAGAAGGATTAACTTTTGTTTGCGAACAAGTTTAGAATTAACTAAACTATGTTCTAGTGATTACAAGTTTAAACCTTCGAATAAGATAGCTTTATATGTATGAATTGAATGATGTTATGAACATCATTACTACCTTAAGTTCCTTGGATAAACCTACTGGAAAAGAGAAAAATGGATCTAGCTCCAACGGATCCTTGGATGGCTCGAAGTTCTTGAAGCAGAATCATGACACGAAAACAAGTTCAAGTAAGATCATCACTTGAAATAAGATTGTTATAGTTATAGAAATTGAACCAAAGTTTGAATATGATTATTACCTTGTATTAGAATGATAACCTACTGTAAGAAACAAAGATTTCTTGAGGTTGGATGATCACCTTACAAGATTGGAAGTGAGCTAGCAAACTTGAAAGTATTCTTGATTTTATGTAACTAGAACTTGTAGAATATATGAAGAACACTTAGAACTTGAAGATAGAACTTGAGAGAGATCAATTAGATGAATAAAATTGAAGAATGAAAGTGTTTGTAGGTGTTTTTGGTCATTGGTGTATGGATTAGATATAAAGGATATGTAATTTTGTTTTCATGTAAATAAGTCATGAATGATTACTCATATTTTTGTAATTTTATGAGATATTTCATGCTAGTTGCCAAATTATGGTTCCCACATGTGTTAGGTGACTCACATGGGCTGCTAAGAGCTGATCATTGGAGTGTATATACCAATAGTACATACATCTAAAAGCTGTGTATTGTACGAGTACGAATATGGGTGCATACGAGTAGAATTGTTGATGAAACTGAACAAGGATGTAATTGTAAGCATTTTTGTTAAGTAGAAGTATTTTGATAAGTGTATTGAAGTCTTTCAAAAGTGTATAAATACATATTAAAACACTACATGTATATACATTTTAACTGAGTCGTTAAGTCATCGTTAGTCGTTACATGTAAGTGTTGTTTTGAAACCTTTAGGTTAACGATCTTGTTAAATGTTGTTAACCCAATGTTTATAATATCAAATGAGATTTTAAATTATTATATTATCATGATATTATCATGTATGAATATCTCTTAATATGATATATATACATTAAATGTCTTTACAACGATAATCGTTACATATATGTCTCGTTTAAAAATCATTAAGTTAGTAGTCTTGTTTTTACATATGTAGTTCATTGTTAATATACTTAATGATATGTTTACTTATCATAGTATCATGTTAACTATATATATATCCATATATATGTCATCATATAGTTTTTACAAGTTTTAACGTTCGTGAATCACCGGTCAACTTGGGTGGTCAATTGTCTATATGAAACATATTTCAATTAATCAAGTCTTAACAAGTTTGATTGCTTAACATGTTGGAAACATTTAATCATGTAAATATCAATCTCAATTAATATATATAAACATGGAAAAGTTCGGGTCACTACAGTACCTACCCGTTAAATAAATTTCGTCCCGAAATTTTAAGCTGTTGAAGGTGTTGACGAATCTTCTGGAAATAGATGCGGATATTTCTTCTTCATCTGATCTTCATGCTCCCAGGTGAACTCGGGTCCTCTACGAGCATTCCATCGAACCTTAACAATTGGTATCTTGTTTTGCTTAAGTCTTTTAACCTCACGATCCATTATTTCGACGGGTTCTTCGATGAATTGAAGTTTTTCGTTGATTTGGATTTCATCTAACAGAATAGTGAGATCTTCTTTAGCAAAACATTTCTTCAAATTCGAGACGTGGAAAGTGTTATGTACAGCCGCGAGTTGTTGAGGTAACTCAAGTCGGTAAGCTACTAGTCCGACACGATCAATAATCTTGAATGGTCCAATATACCTTGGATTTAATTTCCCTCGTTTACCAAATCGAACAACGCCTTTCCAAGGTGCAACTTTAAGCATGACCATCTCTCCAATTTCAAATTCTATATCTTTTCTTTTAATGTCAGCGTAGCTCTTTTGTCGACTTTGGGCGGTTTTCAACCGTTGTTGAATTTGGATGATCTTCTCGGTAGTTTCTTGTATAATCTCCGGACCCGTAATCTGTCTATCCCCCACTTCATTCCAACAAATCGGAGACCTGCACTTTCTACCATAAAGTGCTTCAAACGGCGCCATCTCAATGCTTGAATGGTAGCTGTTGTTGTAGGAAAATTCTGCTAACGGTAGATGTCGATCCCAACTGTTTCCGAAATCAATAACACATGCTCGTAGCATGTCTTCAAGCGTTTGTATCGTCCTTTCGCTCTGCCCATCAGTTTGTGGATGATAGGCAGTACTCATGTCTAGACGAGTTCCTAATGCTTGCTGTAATGTCTTCCAGAATCTTGAAATAAATCTGCCATCCCTATCAGAGATAATAGAGATTGGTATTCCATGTCTGGAGACGACTTCCTTCAAATACAGTCGTGCTAACTTCTCCATCTTGTCATCTTCTCTTATTGGCAGGAAGTGTGCTGATTTGGTGAGACGATCAACTATTACCCAAATAGTATCAAAACCACTTGCAGTCCTTGGCAATTTAGTGATGAAATCCATGGTAATGTTTTCCCATTTCCATTCTGGGATTTCGGGTTGTTGAAGTAGACCTGATGGTTTCTGATGCTCAGCTTTGACCTTAGAACACGTCAAACATTCTCCTACGTATTTAGCAACATCGGCTTTCTTACCCGGCCACCAAAAATATTTCTTGAGATCCTTGTACATCTTCCCCGTTCCAGGATGTATTGAGTATCTGGTTTTATGAGCTTCTCTAAGTACCATTTCTCTCATATCTCTAAATTTTGGTACCCAAATCCTTTCAGCCCTATACCGGGTTCCGTCTTCCCGAATATTAAGATGCTTCTCCGATCCTTTGGGTATTTCATCCTTTAAATTTCCCTCTTTTAAAACTCCTTGTTGCGCCTCCTTTATTTGAGTAGTAAGGTTATTATGAATCATTATATTCATAGATTTTACTCGAATGGGTTCTCTGTCCTTCCTGCTCAAGGCATCGGCTACCACATTTGCCTTCCCCGGGTGGTAACGAATCTCAAAGTCGTAATCATTCAATAATTCAATCCACCTACGCTGCCTCATATTCAGTTGTTTCTGATTAAATATGTGTTGAAGACTTTTGTGGTCGGTATATATAATACTTTTGACCCCATATAAGTAGTGCCTCCAAGTCTTTAATGCAAAAACAACCGCACCTAATTCCAAATCATGCGTCGTATAATTTTGTTCGTGAATCTTCAATTGTCTAGACGCATAAGCAATCACCTTCGTTCGTTGCATTAATACACAACCGAGACCTTGCTTTGATGCGTCACAATAAATCACAAAATCATCATTCCCTTCAGGCAATGACAATATAGGTGCCGTAGTTAGCTTTTTCTTCAATAACTGAAACGCTTTCTCTTTTTCATCATTCCATTCAAATTTCTTCCCTTTATGCGTTAATGCAGTCAAGGGTTTTGCTATTCTGGAAAAGTCTTGGATGAACCTTCTGTAGTAACCAGCTAGTCCTAAAAACTGGCGTATGTGTTTCGGAGTTTTCGGGGTTTCCCACTTTTCAACAGTTTCTATCTTTGCCGGATCCACCTTAATACCTTCTTTGTTCACTATGTGACCGAGGAATTGAACTTCTTCCAACCAAAATGCACACTTTGAAAACTTAGCGTACAATTCTTCCTTCCTCAATACTTCTAACACCTTTCTCAAATGTTCACCGTGTTCTTGGTCATTCTTTGAGTAAATAAGTATGTCATCAATGAAAACAATGACAAACTTGTCAAGGTATGGTCCACACACCCGGTTCATAAGGTCCATGAACACAGCTGGTGCATTAGTTAAACCAAACGGCATGACCATAAACTCGTAATGACCGTAACGTGTTCTGAAAGCAGTCTTTGGAATATCATCTTCTTTCACCCGCATTTGATGATACCCGGAACGTAAGTCAATCTTTGAATAAACAGACGAGCCTTGTAGTTGATCAAATAAGTCGTCGATTCTCGGTAGTGGGTAGCGGTTCTTGATGGTAAGTTTGTTCAACTCTCGGTAGTCGATACACAACCTGAATGTACCATCTTTCTTCTTGACAAACAAAACAGGAGCTCCCCACGGTGATGTGCTTGGTCGAATGAAACCACGCTCTAAAAGTTCTTGTAATTGGCTTTGCAGTTCTTTCATCTCGCTGGGTGCGAGTCTGTAAGGAGCACGAGCTATTGGTGCAGCTCCTGGTACAAGATCTATTTGAAATTCAACGGATCGATGTGGGGGTAATCCCGGTAATTCTTTCGGAAATACATCGGGAAATTCTTTTGCAATGGGAACATCATTGATGCTCTTTTCTTTAGTTTGTACTTTCTCGACGTGTGCTAGAACAGCATAGCAACCTTTTCTTATTAGTTTTTGTGCCTTCAAATTACTAATAAGATGTAGCTTCGTGTTGCCCTTTTCTCCGTACACCATTAAGGGTTTTCCTTTTTCTCGTATAATGCGAATTGCATTTTTGTAACAAACGATCTCTGCTTTCACTTCTTTCAACCAGTCCACACCGATTATCACATCAAAACTCCCTAACTCTACTGGTATCAAATCAATCTTAAATGTTTCGCTAACCAGTTTAATTTCTCGATTCCGACATATATTATCTGCTGAAATTAATTTACCATTTGCTAATTCGAGTAAAAATTTACTATCCAAAGGCGTCAATGGACAACTTAATTTAGCACAAAAATCTCTACTCATATAGCTTCTATCCGCACCCGAATCAAATAAAATGTAAGCAGATTTATTGTCAATAAGAAACGTACCCGTAACAAGCTCCGGGTCTTCCTGTGCCTCTGCCGCATTAATATTGAAAACTCTTCCGCGGCCTTGTCCATTCGTGTTCTCCTGGTTCGGGCAATTTCTAATAATGTGGCCCGGTTTTCCACATTTATAACACACTACATTGGCATAACTTGCTCCGACACTACTTGCTCCGCCATTACTCGTTCCGACACCATTTGTTCCTTTCGTTCTATTAACCTCTGGTCCGTAGACCTCACACTTCGCCGCGCTATGACCATTTCTTTTACACTTGTTGCAAAATTTGGTGCAGAACCCCGAGTGATACTTTTCACACCTTTGGCATAGCTGCTTCTGATTGTTGTTGTTGTTGCGGTTATTATTGTTGTTGGGATGATTGTTGTAGTTGCTGTTGTTGTTGTTGTTGTTGTTGTTGGGCCGTTTGTTGTAGTTGCGATTGATGTTGCGATTGTTGGGATAATTGTTGCGATTATTGTTGTAATTGCTGTTGTTGTTGTATTGGTGATTCTTATCACCGTTTTCCTCCCACTTTCTTTTGACTTGCTTCACATTGGCCTCTTCAGCAGTCTGTTCTTTAAATCTTTCTTCAATCTGGTTCACTAGTTTGTGAGCCATTCTACATGCCTGTTGTATGGAGGCGGGCTCGTGTGAACTTATATCTTCTTGGATTCTTTCCGGTAATCCTTTCACAAACGCGTCGATCTTCTCTTCCTCATCTTCGAATGCTCCCGGACACAATAGGCACAATTCTGTGAATCGTCTTTCGTACGTGGTAATATCAAATCCTTGAGTTCGTAACCCTCTAAGTTCTGTCTTGAGTTTATTGACCTCGGTTCTGGGACGGTACTTCTCGTTCATCAAGTGCTTGAATGCTAACCACGGTAGTGCGTATGCATCGTCTTGTCCCACTTGCTCTAGATAGGTATTCCACCATGTTAACGTAGAACCTGTGAAGGTATGCGTAGCGTACTTCACTTTGTCCTCTTCAGTACACTTACTTATGGCAAACACCGATTCGACCTTCTCGGTCCACCGTTTCAATCCGATCGGTCCTTCGGTTCCATCAAATTCCAAAGGTTTGCAGGCAGTGAATTTTTTGTAGGTGCATCCTACACGATTTCCTGTACTGTTAGATCCAAGGTTATTGTTGGTATGTAGCGCAGCCTGTACTGCGGCTATGTTTGAAGCTAGAAAAGTACGGAATTCCTCTTCATTCATATTCACGGTGTGTCGAGTAGTCGGTGCCATTTCCTTCAAAATAGTCAAATGGAACAAGTTAATCATACAGAATATTAAGAGTAGTTAATAGTATTTCGTAGCATAATATGAACTCATTTATAAAAGCTTTTTCTTCATATTAGCGTTTTATAAGTTTAAATTCGGGTAGTACCTACCCGTTAAGTTCATACTTAGTAGCTAATATACAATTCAACTACTACAATTCTATATGAAAAACTGATTATAATAATATTTCGCGTTCAAACTTTTACACAATATTTTACAAACTTACAATACCGCTTATTTTACATATAGCATGAAATATAGCAGACAATAAATTTGATACAAGATGGTTGTGAAGATAATTCTAGCTAGTACACAAGTCGTTCAGCAAAGGCAATAAAGACACGTAATTCATACGTCCAGAAACAAGTCATGCATTCTGGTTTTACTAGGATTACTTCCCATCCTTGGTCTTGTGGAACATAACCGTTATGGCCGTTGATAAGACAGCGTGTTGTAACGTCGTCAAAGGGACGAGGGTTACGTAATGTCCAACAGTCCCGTAACAATCTAAAAACCTCATTTCTTACCCCAATTACCGACTCCGTCACTTGTGGGAACGTTTTGTTTAATAGTTGTAGCCCGATGTTCTTGTTCTCACTTTGGTGAGAAGCGAACATTACTAATCCGTAAGCATAACATGCTTCTTTATGTTGCATGTTAGCCGCTTTTTCTAAATCACGAAGTCCAATATTCGAATATATTGAGTCAAAATAATTTCTTAACCCATTGCGTAAAATAGCATTTGGGTTCCCCGCAATATATGCGTCAAAGTAAACACATCGTAACTTATGGATTTCCCAATGTGATATCCCCCATCTTTCGAACGAAAGCCTTTTATAAACCAAGGCATTCTTGGAACGTTCTTCGAATGTCTTACAAACTGATCTCGCCTTAAATAGTTGTGCCGAAGAATTCTGACCGACTCTAGACAAGATTTCATCAATCATGTCTCCGGGTAGGTCTCTTAAAATATTGGGTTGTCTATCCATTTTGTGTTTTTATACTGTAAAATAGACAAGAGTTAGATTCATAAAAAAAAATACTTATTAATACAAGCAATTTTTACATCTATCATAAAGCATAAGCACACTATATTACATATATTACACCACACGAATATAAATATCTTATTCCGACTCGCTTGTTTCTTCTTCTTCGGTTTTGGTTCGTTTTGCCAAGTTTCTAGGGATATATGATGTTCCCCTAATACGAGCCGTCGTTTTCCACATTGGTTTAGAAAAACCTGGTGGTTTAGAGGTTCCCGGGTCATTGTTACAACTTAAGGACTTCGGGGGTTGACGATACATATAAAGTTCATCGGGGTTGGAATTAGATTTCTCTATTTTTATGCCCTTTCCCTTATTATTTTCTTTTGCCTTTTTAAATTCAGTTGGGGTAATTTCTATAACATCATCGGAATTCTCGTCGGAATCCGATTCATCGGAGAATTGGTAATCCTCCCAATATTTTGCTTCCTTAGCGGAAACACCATTGACCATAATTAACCTTGGTCGGTTGGTTGAGGATTTTCTTCTACTTAACCGTTTTATTATTTCCCCCACCGGTTCTATTTCTTCATCCGGTTCCGATTCTTCTTCCGGTTCCGACTCTTCTTCCGGTTCCGACTCTTCTTCCGGTTCCTCTTCGGGAACTTGTGAATCAGTCCACGAATCATTCCAATTTACATTTGACTCTTCATTATTATTAGGTGAGTCAATGGGACTTGTTCTAGAGGTAGACATCTATCACATAATATCAAACGCGTTAAGAGATTAATATATCACATAATATTCACATGTTAAAAATATATAGTTTCCAACAAAATTTGTTAAGCAATCATTTTTCAAGTAAACACGGTCGAAGTCCAGACTCACTAATGCATCCTAATAAACTCGATAAGACACACTAATGCAAAATTCTGGTTCTCTAAGACCAACGCTCGGATACCAACTGAAATGTCCCGTTCTTATTGATTAAAAACGTTCCATATTAATTGATTTCGTTGCGAGGTTTTGACCTCTATATGAGACGTTTTTCAAAGACTGCATTCATTTTTAAAACAAACCATAACCTTTATTTCATCAATAAAGGTTTAAAAAGCTTTACGTAGATTATCAAATAATGATAATCTAAAATATCCTGTTTACACACGACCATTACATAATGGTTTACAATACAAATATGTTACAACAAAATAAGTTTCTTGAATGCAGTTTTTACACAATATCATACAAGCATGGACTCCAAATCTCGTCCTTATTTAAGTATGCGACAGCGGAAGCTCTTAATAATCACCTGAGAATAAACATGCTTAAAACGTCAACAAAAATGTTGGTGAGTTATAGGTTTAACCTATATATATCAAATCATAATAATAGACCACAAGATTTCATATTTCAATACACATCCCATACATAGAGATAAAAATCATTCATATGGTGAACACCTGGTAACCGACATTAACAAGATGCATATATAAGAATATCCCCATCATTCCGGGACACCCTTCAGATATGATATAAATTTCGAAGTACTAAAGCATCCGGTACTTTGGATGGGGTTTGTTAGGCCCAATAGATCTATCTTTAGGATTCGCGTCAATTAGGGTGTCTGTTCCCTAATTCTTAGATTACCAGACTTAATAAAAAGGGGCATATTCGATTTCGATAATTCAACCATAGAATGTAGTTTCACGTACTTGTGTCTATTTTGTAAATCATTTATAAAACCTGCATGTATTCTCATCCCAAAAATATTAGATTTTAAAAGTGGGACTATAACTCACTTTCACAGATTTTTACTTCGTCGGGAAGTAAGACTTGGCCACTGGTTGATTCACGAACCTATAACAATATATACATATATATCAAAGTATGTTCCAAATATATTTACAACACTTTTAATATATTTTGATGTTTTAAGTTTATTAAGTCAGCTGTCCTCGTTAGTAACCTACAACTAGTTGTCCACAGTTAGATGTACAGAAATAAATTGATAAATATTATCTTGAATCAATCCACGACCCAGTGTATACGTATCTCAGTATTGATCACAACTCAAACTATATATATTTTGGAATCAACCTCAACCCTGTATAGCTAACTCCAACATTCACATATAGAGTGTCTATGGTTGTTCCGAAATATATATAGATGTGTCGACATGATAGGTCGAAACATTGTATACGTGTCTATGGTATCTCAAGATTACATAATATACAATACAAGTTGATTAAGTTATGGTTGGAATAGATTTGTTACCAATTTTCACGTAGCTAAAATGAGAAAAATTATCCAATCTTGTTTTACCCATAACTTCTTCATTTTAAATCCGTTTTGAGTGAATCAAATTGCTATGGTTTCATATTGAAATCTATTTTATGAATCTAAACAGAAAAAGTATAGGTTTGTAGTCGGAAAAATACGTTACAAGTCATTTTTGTAAAGGTAGTCATTTCAGTCGAAAGAACGACGTCTAGATGACCATTTTAGAAAACATACTTCCACTTTGAGTTTAACCATAATTTTTGGATATAGTTTCATGTTCATAATAAAAATAATTTTCTCAGAATAACAACTTTTAAATCAAAGTTTATCATAGTTTTTAATTAACTAACCCAAAACAGCCCGCGGTGTTACTACGACGGCGTAAATCCGGTTTTACGGTGTTTTTCGTGTTTCCAGGTTTTAAATCATTAAGTTAGCATATCATATAGATTTATAACATGTGTTTAGTTGATTTTAAAAGTCAAGTTAGAAGGATTAACTTTTGTTTGCGAACAAGTTTAGAATTAACTAAACTATGTTCTAGTGATTACAAGTTTAAACCTTCGAATAAGATAGCTTTATATGTATGAATTGAATGATATTATGAACATCATTACTACCTTAAGTTCCTTGGATAAACCTACTGGAAAATAGAAAAATGGATCTAGCTCCAACGGATCCTTGGATGGCTCGAAGTTCTTGAAGCAGAATCATGACACGAAAACAAGTTCAAGTAAGATCATCACTTGAAATAAGATTGTTATAGTTATAGAAATTGAACCAAAGTTTGAATATGATTATTACCTTGTATTAGAATGATAACCTACTGTAAGAAACAAAGATTTCTTGAGGTTGGATGATCACCTTACAAGATTGGAAGTGAGCTAGCAAACTTGAAAGTATTCTTGATTTTATGTAACTAGAACTTGTAGAATATATGAAGAACACTTAGAACTTGAAGATAGAACTTGAGAGAGATCAATTAGATGAAGAAAATTGAAGAATGAAAGTGTTTGTAGGTGTTTTTGGTCGTTGGTGTATGGATTAGATATAAAGGATATGTAATTTTGTTTTCATGTAAATAAGTCATGAATGATTACTCATATTTTTGTAATTTTATGAGATATTTCATGCTAGTTGCCAAATGATGGTTCCCACATGTGTTAGGTGACTCACATGGGCTGCTAAGAGCTGATCATTGGAGTGTATATACCAATAGTACATACATCTAAAAGCTGTGTATTGTACGAGTACGAATACGGGTGCATACGAGTAGAATTGTTGATGAAACTGAACGAGGATGTAATTGTAAGCATTTTTGTTAAGTAGAAGTATTTTGATAAGTGTATTGAAGTCTTTCAAAAGTGTATAAATACATATTAAAACACTACATGTATATACATTTTAACTGAGTCGTTAAGTCATCGTTAGTCGTTACATGTAAGTGTTGTTTTGAAACCTTTAGGTTAACGATCTTGTTAAATGTTGTTAACCCAATGTTTATAATATCAAATGAGATTTTAAATTATTATATTATCATGATATTATCATGTATGAATATCTCTTAATATGATATATATACATTAAATGTCTTTACAACGATAATCGTTACATATATGTCTCGTTTAAAAATCATTAAGTTAGTAGTCTTGTTTTTACATATGTAGTTCATTGTTAATATACTTAATGATATGTTTACTTATCATAGTATCATGTTAACTATATATATATCCATATATATGTCATCATATAGTTTTTACAAGTTTTAACGTTCGTGAATCACCGGTCAACTTGGGTGGTCAATTGTCTATATGAAACATATTTCAATTAATCAAGTCTTAACAAGTTTGATTGCTTAACATGTTGGAAACATTTAATCATGTAAATATCAATCTCAATTAATATATATAAACATGGAAAAGTTCGGGTCACTACACAAAGAAGCAAGGAGGAGGAGAAAAATAAAATAAAATGGTTGCTAGGTTAGAATGAGATGGATTTTGTGGTTTTGATCAAAATAATCACAAGTTACAAGGAATGGAAAAACCAACCCCTCCCTTGGGAGGTCTGGACGAAAATGGTATGGGGTGGGCCCCATATGGCCCAAATTTGATAAATGAAGGAAGTCTTGTGGCCCATATGCCCGAACGAAGCCCGAAACGCGAAAACACGACTACGAGATTAAAAATTCGGAGAGATAACAAATACGCGACGAAAAATATATATAAATGCTATATATAATCATATGACATTAAAATAACATATTTAAAATAATTAGGATTTAAAAATCCCAAAACCTTGACCGTTGGTTTGAAAACCGAAAAGATTCGCCGGATAGAAATCCGCGAAACGTAGAAACGTATAACTTAAAACATGAATACAAATATTCACATAACCCACAATAATTAATATATTATTACAAAAATAATAATATAGGTCATAGAAATGACGTGGCACGAATAACAGTTAACGGTCGTTAAGTAATTAACGGTAAAAGATAACGGAAAAAGTAGGGTCGTTACACTCATCGACTCACCTAATAATAATGAAGAGTTGAATGAATTGTGGGAAGATTCACAAAATCCGGAAGAAGAAGAAGAAGAAGAAGAAGAAGAAGAAGAAGAAGAAGAAGAAGAAGAAGAAGAAGAAGAAGAAGAAGAAGAAGAAGAAGAAGAAGAAGAAGAAGAAGAAGAAGAAGAAGAAGAAGAAGAAGAAGAAGAAGAAGAAGAAGAAGAAGAAGAAGAAGAGGTTCCAGAGGAGGAAATATTAGGAACCACAGAAAAATAGATAAATAAAAGAAAATAATCAATTAATGGACTAAAATTAAAAATGGTTTGTGGTGTCTTTGCCGAGGAGGAAAAATATTGGGAAGATTACCAATTTTCTGATGAATCGCATCCCGACGAGGATTCCGATGATGTTATAGAAATTACCCCGACCCAATTTAATGAAGCAAAAGAAAACAATAAGGGAAAAGCCATAAACATAGAAAAATCTGATCCCAAAACCGATGAACTTTATGTCAACATGAAATACCCTAATGGTGTATACCGTAAACACCCATACTTCTTAAATTTTAACTATAACCGGGGAACATCTAAGCCACCATGTTTTTCTAAATCATTTGTGAAAACGACAGCTCGTATTAGAGGAACACCATATATCCCTAGGAAATTAGCAAAACGAACCAAGTCCGAGGAGGAAGAAACAAGTGAGTCGGAATAAAGAGTTGTAATCATGTTGTGTAATATATGTATTGTAGTGTGCTTGTACTTTTATGATATATGTAAAAATTGCTTGTATTGTTTGTTAATTATCTTTTACGAATCTAATCCTCATCTATTTTACAGTATAAAAACACAATGGACGTTAAGGATAGACAACCGAATATTGTAGAAGACCTACCAGGGGATATGATTGATGAAATCTTGTCTAGAGTCGGTCGGAATTCATCGACACAATTATTTATGGCGAAATTAGTTTGTCAAACATTTGAAAGACGTTCCAGGCATACCTTAGTTTATAAAAGGCTTTCCTTTGAAAGATGGGGTATATCACATTGGGGAGACCTTAAGTTACACCGTGTTTTCTTTAAAGCATTAAGTGCAGGGAACCCAAATGCAATTTTACGCTACGGGTTGAGGGCCTATTTTGACTCCACATATCCCAACATAGGACTTCGTTCTTTAGAAAGAGCTTCCAACATGCAACTTAAAGAAGCATGTTATGTTTATGGGTTAGTGATGTTCGCTTCTCACCAATTTGAGAAAAAGAACATCGGATTACAACTGTTAAATAAAACATTCCCACAAGTGACGGATTCAATAGTTGGGGTGAGAAACAAGATTTTTAGATTGTTACGGGGCTGTTGGGCATTACGTAATCCCCGTCCTTTTGAGGACGTTACAACATGCTGCCTAGCCAACGGTCACCACGGTTATTTTACACAAGACCAAGGATGGGAAATAATACTAGTAAAACCCAAATGCATGACTTGTTTCTGGACTTATGAATTACGTGTCTTTATTACCTTTGCTGAACGACTTGCGTTTTAACTAGAATTGTCTTCACAACTACCTTGTACCAAAGTTATTGTGTGCCATATTACATGCTATATGTAGAATAGCGGCATTGTACGTTTGTAAAATGTTGTATAAAAGTTTGAAAGCGAAATATTATTGTAATCAGTTTTTCATATGGAATTGTAGTAGTCGAATTGTATATTAGCTACTAAGTATGAACTTAACGGGTAGGTACTACCCGAATTAAAACTTATAAAACGCTAATATAAAGAAAAAGCTTTTATAAATGAGTTCATATTATGCTACGAAATACTATTGACTACTCTTAATATTCTATATGATTAACTTAATTCTTTTGGCTATTTTTGAAGGAAATGGCACCGACGACTCGTCAGAACTTGAACATGAATGAGGAAGACTTCCGTGCTTTCCTTGCAGCAAATATAGCCGCAGTACAGGCTGCAATGCGAAACAACAACAATAACTCAGGGTCTAGCAGTGGAGTTAACTCCACAGGAAATCGTGTAGGATGCTCCTACAAGGCTTTCACTGCCTGTAAACCTCTGGAATTCGATGGAACTGAAGGACCAGTCGGACTAAAACGATGGACCGAGAAGGTCGAATCTGTGTTTGCTATAAGCAAATGTACTGAAGAAGATAAGGTAAAGTACGCCACGCATACCTTCACAGGTACTGCGTTAACATGGTGGAACACCTATCCCGAACAAGTGGTACAAGATGTTGCTTACGCACTACCATGGTCAGCATTCAAACACTTGATGAACGAGCAGTACCGTCCCAGAAACGAAGTCAATAAGCTCAAGACAGAGCTTAGAGAATTACGAACGCAAGGATTCGATATCACCATATACGAACGATGATTCACCAAGTTGTGTTTATTGTTTCCAAGAGTGTTCGAAAATGAAGAAGAGCAGATCGATGCGTTTGTAAAGGGGTTACCAGAGAGAATTCAAGAGGATGTGAGTGCGAGCACGCCCACTTCAATGCAAAAGGCAAGTCAAATGGCTCGCAAACTTATAAACCAGATCGAGGCAAGGATTAAAGAACAGGCGGCCGAGGAGGCCAAAATGAAACAAGTTAAGAGGAAGGGGGAAGAAAACAGTGACAAAAGTCACCAACCCAACAACAGTAACTATCGCTTCAACAATCAACACCACAATCACAACCACAATCGCACCATTTTTTGCAACAATAAACGCAACAAAAACCATCCCAACAACAACAACAACTACAACAATCATCCCAACAACAATCCCAACAACAATTTCAATAACAACAATGGCAACATACACCAGAAAATTCCGTGCAAAAGGTGTGAAGGGTACCATCCGAATATTTACTGTTCAGTATCATGTTCCAAGTGTAAAAGAATGGGGCATAGTGCGGCAAAGTGTGAAGTTTACAGATCAAGGAATAGAAGAACAGAAAATGCCAACATTACTTGTTTCGGATGCGGAAAGAAGGGCCATTACAAAACTATGTGCCCAAACCAGGAAAAAAATAATGGGAAAAGCCTCGGAAGAGTCTTCAATATCAATGCGGCAGAAGCGCAGGAAGACCCGGAGCTTGTTACGGGCACGTTTCTTATTGACACTAAACCTGCATATGTTTTATTTGATTCGGGTGCGGATAGAAGCTATATGAGTAGAGATTTTTGTGCTAAATTAAGTTGCCCATTAACGCCGTTGGATAATAAGTTTTTACTCGAATTAGCAAACGGTAAATTAATTACAGCAGATAAAATATGTCAGAATCGAGAAATTAAACTGGTTAGCGAAACATTTAAGATTGATTTGATACGAGTAGAGTTAGGGAGTTTTGATGTGATAATTGGCATGGACTGGTTGAAAAAGGAGAGGGCAGAGATCGTATATTACAAAAATCCATTTCGCATTATATGAGAAAAAGGAAAACCTTTAATAAGAGCAACGCGAAGCTAAATCTTATTAGTAATTTGAAGGTGCAAAAGCTAATAAGAAAAGGTTGTTATGCTATTCTAGCACATGTCGAGAAAGTACAAACTTTAGAAAAGAACATCAATGATGTTCTCGTCGCAAAAGAATTTCCCGATGTATTTCCGAAAGAATTACCGGGACTACCTCCACACCGATCCGTTGAATTTCAAATAGACCTTGTACCAGGAGCTGCACCAATAGCTCGTGCTCCATACAGACTCGCACCCAGCAAAATGAAGGAACTCTAAAGCCAATTACAGGAACTTTTAGAGCGTGGTTTCATTCGACCAAGTACATCACCGTGGGGAGCTCCGGTATTGTTTGTCAAAAAGAAGGATGGTACATTCAGGTTATGTATCGTATACCGAGAGTTGAACAAACTTACCATCAAGAACCGTTATCCACTACCGAGAATCGACGAATTATTTGATCAATTACAAGGTTCGTCAGTTTATTCGAAGATCGATTTACGTTCCGGGTATCATCAAATGCGAGTGAAGGAGGATGATATTCCAAAGATTGCTTTTAGGACGCGTTACGGTCATTATGAGTTTATGGTTATGCCGTTTGGATTGACTAACGCACCAGCTATGTTCATGGACCTCATGAACCGCATGTGTGGACAATATCTTGACAAGTTTGTCATTGTCTTCATCGATGACATACTTATTTACTCAAAGAATGATCAAGAGCATGAAGAAAATTTGAGAAAAGTGCTAGAGTTGTTGAGGAAAGAAAAACTGTACGCTAAGTTTTCAAAGTGTGCATTTTGGTTGGAAGAAGTTCAATTCCTCGGTCATATAGTGAACAAAGAAGGTATTCAGGTTGATCCGGCAAAAATTGAAACCGTTGAAAAGTGGGAAACCCCGAAAACTCCGAAGCATATACGCCAATTTTTAGGATTGTCTGGTTACTACAGAAGATTCATCCAAGATTTTTCCAAAATAGCAAAACCCTTGACTGCATTGACGCATAATGGGAAGAAATTTGAATGGAAGGATGAACAAGAGAAAGCGTTTTGATTATTGAAGAAAAAGCTAACTACGGCACCTATATTGTCATTACCTGAAGGGAATTATGATTTTGTGATATATTGTGATGCCTCAAAGCAAGGCCTCGTTTGTGTATTAATGCAACGAACGAAGGTAATTGCCACGACTCACGATTTGGAATTGGGCGATGTTGTTTTAGCATTAAAGACTTGGAGGCACTACTTATATGGGGTCAAAAGTATTATATATACCGACCACAAAAGTCTCCAACATATATTTGATCAGAAACAGCTGAACATGAGGCAGCGTAGGTGGATTGAATTGTTGAATGATTAAGATTTTGAGATTCGTTACCACCCGGGAAGGGCGAATGTGGTAGCCGACGCTTTGAATAGAAAGGACAGGGAACCTATGCGGGTAAAAGCTATGAATATAATTATTCGTACTAACCTTAATACTCAAATAAAGGAGGCGCAACAGGGAGTTTTAAAAGAAGGGAATCTAAAGAATGAAATACCCAAAGGATCGGAAACACATCTTAATATTCGGGAAGATGAAACCCGGTATAGGGCTGAAAGAATTTGGGTACCGAAGTTTGGAGAAGTGAGAGAAATGGTACTTAAGGAAGCACATAAAACCAGATATTCAATACATCCCAGAGCGGGAAAGATGTACAAAGATCTCAAGAAACGCTTTTGGTGGCCGGGTATGAAAGCCGATATTGCTACATACGTAGGAGAATGCTTAACTTGTTCTAAAGTTAAAATTGAACATCAGAAACCATCATGTCTGCTTCAACAACCCGAAATCCCGGAATGGAAATGGGAAAACATTACCATGGATTTCATTACTAAATTGCCAAGGACTGCAAGTGGTTATGATACTATTTGGGTAATAGTCGATCATCTTACCAAGTCAGCACACTTTCTGCCAATGAGAGAAGATGATAAAATGGAGAAATTAGCATGACTATACTTGAAGGAAGTCGTCTCCAGACATGGAATACCAATCTCTATTATCTCTGATAGGGATGGCAGATTTGTCTCAAGGTTTTAGCAAACGTTACAACAAGCATTGGGGACTCGTCTAGACATGAGTACTGCCTATCATCCACAAACTAATGGGCAAAGTGAAAGGACAATATAGATACTTGAAGACATGCTACGAGCATGTGTTATTGATTTTGAAAACAGTTGGGATCGACATCTACCGTTAGCAGAATTTTTCTACAACAACAGTTACCACTCGAGCATTGAGATGGCACCGTTTGAGGTACTTTATGGTAGAAAGTGCAAGTCTCCGATTTGTTGGAATGAAGAAGGGGATAGACAAATTACGGGTCCGGAAATTATCCAAGAAACTACCGAGAAAATTATTCAAATTCAACAACGTTTGAAAACCGCTCAGAGTCGACAAAAGAGCTATGCAGACAGTAAAAGAAAAGATATAGAATTTGAAATTGGAAACATGGTCATGCTTAAAGTATCACCTTGGAAAGACGTTGTTCGTTTTTGAAAATGGGGAAAACTAAACCTGAGATACATTGGGCCATTCAAAATTATTGATCGTGTCGGACCGGTAGCTTATCAACTTGAATTACCGCAATAATTAGCCGTCGTACATAATACCTTTCACGTCTCGAATCTGAAGAAATGCTTAGCTAAAGAAGATCTCACTATTCCTTTAGACGAAATCCAGATCAATGAAAAACTTCAATTCATTGAAGAACCCGTCGCAATAATGGATCGTGAGGTTAAAAGACTTAAGAAAAATAAAATACCAATCGTTAAGGTTCGATGGAATACGCGTAGAGGACCCGAGTTCACCTGGGAACGTGAAGATCAGATGAAGAATAAATACCCACACTTATTTTCAGAAGATGCGTCAACACCTTCAACAGCTTAAAATTTCGGGACGAAATTTATTTAACGGGTAGGTATTGTTGTAGTGACCCGAAATTTTCCATGTTTATATATATTAAATGAAATTGTTATTTACATGATTAAGTGTTTCCAACATGTTAAGCAATCAAACTTGTTAAGACTTGATTAATTGAAATAGATTTCATATAGACAATTGACCACCCAAGTTGACCGGTGATTCACGAACGTTAAAACTTGTAAAAACTATATGATGACATATATATGGATATATATATATATATATATATATATATATATATATATATATATATATATATATATATATATATATATATATATATATATATATATATATATATAGTTAACATGATATTATGATAAGTAAACATATCATTAAGTATATTAACAATGAACTACATATGTAAAAACAAGACTACTAACTTAAAGATTTTGAAACGAGACATATATGTAACGATTATCGTTGTAACGACATTTAATGTATATATATCATATTAAGAGATATTTATACATCATAATATCATGATAATATAATAATTTAAAATCTCATTTGATATTATAAACATTGGGTTAACAACACTTAACAAGATCGTTAACCTAAAGGTTTCAAAACAACACTTACATGTAACGACTAACGATGACTTAACGACTCAGTTAAAATGTATATACATGTAGTGTTTTAATATGTATTCATACACTTTTTAAAGACTTCAAGACACTTATCAAAATACTTCTACTTAACAAAAATGCTTACAATTACATCCTCGTTCAGTTTCATCAACAATTCTACTCGTATGCACCCGTATTTGTACTCGTACAATACACAGCTTTTAGATGTATGTACTATTGGTATATACACTCCAATTATCAGCTCTTAGAAACCCATGTGAGTCACCTAACACATGTGGGAACCATCATTTGGCAACTAGCATGAAATATCTCATAAAATTACAAAAATATGAGTAATCATTCATGACTTATTTACATGAAAACAAAATTACATATCCTTTATATCTAATCCATCCACCAACGACCAAAAACACCTATAAACACTTTCATTCTTCAATTTTCTTCATCTAATTAATCTCTCTCAAGTTCTGTCTTCAAGTTCTAAGTGTTCTTCATAAATTCCAAAAGTTCTAGTTTCATAAAATCAAGAATACTTCCAAGATTGCAAGTTTACTTCCAAGTTTTCTAAATCCATTCCAAGTAATCATCCAAGATCAAGAAACCTTTGTTACTTACAGTAGGTTATCTTTCTAATACAAGGTAATAATCATATTCAAACTTTAATTCAATTTCTATAACTATAACAATCTTATTTCGAGTGGAAATCTTACTTGAAATTGTTTACGTGTCATGATTCTGCTTCAAGAACTTTCAAGCCATCCAAGGATCCTTTGAAGCTAGATCTATTTTTCTCATTTCCAGTAGGTTTATCCAAGGAACTTGAGGTAGTAATGATGTTCATAACATCATTCTATTCATACATATAAAGCTATCTTATTCGAAGGTTTAAACTTGTAATCACTAGAACATAGTTTAGTTAATTCTAAACTTGTTCGCAAATTAAGTTAATCCTTCTAACTAGACTTTTAAAATCAACTAAACACATGTTCTATATCTATATGATATGCTAACTTAATGATTTAAAACCCGGAAACACGATAAACACCATAAAACTGGATATACGCCGTCGTAGTAAAACCGGGGGCTGTTTTGGTTGGGATAATTAAAAGCTAAGAAGAACTTTGATTTAAAAGCTATACTTCTGGAAAAATTATTTTTCTTATGAACATGAAACTATATCCAAAAATCATGGTTAAACTCAAAGTGAAAGTATGTTTTTCAAAATGGTCATCAAGATGTCGTTCTTTCGACGGAAATGACTACCTCTTTCAAAAATGACTTGTAACTTATTTTTCCGACTATAAACCTATACTTTTTCTGTTTAGATTCATAAAATAGAGTTCAATATGAAACCATAGCTCTTGTCTATTTTACAGTTTAAAAACACAAAATGGATAGACAACCCAATATTTTAAGAGACCTACCCGGAGACATGATTGATGAAATCTTGTCTAGAGTCGGTCAGAATTCTCCGGCACAACTATTTAAGGCGAGATCAGTTTGTAAGACATTCGAAGAACGTTCCAAGAATGCCTTGGTTTATAAAAGGCTTTCGTTCGAAAGATGGGGGATATCACATTGGGAAATCCATAAGTTACGATGTGTTTACTTTGACGCATATATTGCGGGGAACCCAAATGCTATTTTACGCAATGGGTTAAGAAATTATTTTGACTCAATATATCCGAATATTGGACTTCGTGATTTAGAAAAAGCGGCTAACATGCAACATAAAGAAGCATGTTATGCTTACGGATTAGTAATGTTCGCTTCTCACCAAAGTGAGAACAAGAACATCGGGCTACAACTATTAAACAAAACGTTCCCACAAGTGACGGAGTCGGTAATTGGGGTAAGAAATGAGGTTTTTAGATTGTTACGGGACTGTTGGACATTACGTAACCCTCGTCCCTTTGACGACGTTACAACAAGCTGTCTTATCAATGGCCATAACGATTATGTTCCACAAGACCAAGGATGGGAAGTAATCCTAGTAAAACCAAAATGCATGACTTGTTTCTGGACGTATGAATTACGTGTCTTTATTGCCTTTGCTGTACAACTTGTGTACTAGCTAGAATTATCTTCACAACCATCTTGTATCAAATTTATTGTGTGCTATATTTCATTCTATATGTAAAATAAGCGGTATTGTAAGTTTGTAAAATATTGTGTAAAAGTTTGAACGCGAAATATTATTATAATCAGTTTTTCATATAGAATTGTAGTAGTTAAATTGTATATTAGCTACTAAGTATGAACTTAACGGGTAGGTACTACCCGAATTTAAACTTATAAAACGCTAATATGAAGAAAAAGCTTTTATAAATGAGTTCATATTATGCTACGAAATACTATTAACTACTCTTAATATTCTGTATGATTAACTTGTTCCATTTGACTATTTTGAAGGAAATGGCACCGACAACTCGACACATCGTGAATATGAATGAAGAGGAATTCCGTACTTTTCTAGCTTTAAACATAGCCGCAGTACAGGCTGCGCTACATACCAACAATAACCTTGGATCTAGCAGTACAGGAAATCGTGTAGGATGCACCTACAAAGAATTCACTGCCTGCAAACCTTTAGAATTTGATGGAACCGAAGGACCGATCGGATTGAAACGGTGGACCGAGAAGGTCGAATCGATGTTTGCCATAAGTAAGTGTACTGAAGAGGACAAAGTGAAGTACGCTACGCATACCTTCATAGGTTCTGCGTTAACATGGTGGAATACCTATATAGAGCAAGTGGGACAAGATGATGCGTACGCACTACCGTGGTCTGCATTCAAGCACTTGATGAACGAGCAGTACCGTCCCAGAACCGAGGTCAATAAGCTCAAGACAGAACTTAGAGGGTTACGAACCCAAGGATTTGATATTACCACGTACGAAAGATGATTCACAGAATTATGCCTATTGTGTCCAGGAGCGTTCGAAGATGAGGAAAAGAAGATCGACGCATTTGTGAAAGGATTACCGGAAAGAATCCAAGAAGATATAAGTTCACACGAGCCCGCCTCCATACAACAGGCATGTAGAATGGCTCACAAACTAGTGAACCAGATTGAAGAAAGAATTAAAGAACAGACTGCTGAAGAGGCCAATGTGAAGCAAGTCAAAAGAAAGTGGGAGGAAAACGGTGATAAGAATCACCAATACAACAACAACAACAGCAATTACAATAATAATCGCAACAATTATCCCAACAATCGCAACATCAATCGCAACTACAACAAACGGCCCAACAACAACAACAACAACAACAACTACAACAATCATCCCAACAGGAAATAACAACTGCAACAACAACAACAATCAGAAGCAGCTATGCCAAAGGTGTGAAAAGTATCACTCGGGGTTCTGCACCAAATTTTGCAACAAGTGTAAAAGAAATGGTCATAGCGCGGCAAAGTGTGAGGTCTACGGACCAGGGGTTAACAGAACGAAAGGAACAAATGGTGTCGGAACAAGTAATGGCGGAGCAAGTAGTGTCGGAGCAAGTTATGCCAATGTAGTTTGTTATAAATGTGGAAAACCGTGCCACATTATTAGAAATTGCCCAAACCAGGAGAACACGAATGGACAAGGCCGCGGAAGAGTTTTCAATATTAATGCGGCAGAGGCACAGGAAGACCCGGAGCTTGTTACGGGTACGTTTCTTATTGACAATAAATCTGCTTACGTTTTATTTGATTCGGTGCGGATAGAAGCTATATGAGTAGAGATTTTTATGCTAAATTAAGTTGTCCATTGACACCGTTGGATAGTAAATTTTTACTCGAATTAGCAAATGGTAAATTAATTTCAGCAGATAATATATGTCGGAATCGAGAAATTAAACTGGTTAGCGAAACATTTAAGATTGACTTGATACCAGTAGAGTTAGGGAGTTTTGATGTGATAATCGGTATGGACTGGTTGAAAGAAGTGAAAGCAGAGATCGTTTGTTACAAAAATGCAATTCGCATTATATGAGAAAAAGAAAAACCCTTAATGGTGTACGGAGAAAAGGGCAACACAAAGCTACATCTTATTAGTAATTTGAAGGCACAAAAACTAATAAGAAAAGGTTGCTATGCTGTTCTAGCACACATCGAGAAGGTACAAACTGAAGAAACGAGCATCAATGATGTTCCCATCGCAAAAGAATTTCCCGATGTATTTCCGAAAGAATTACCGGGATTACCCCTACATCGATCCGTTGAATTTCAAATAGATCTTGTACCAGGAGCTGCACCAATAGCTCGTGCTCCTTATAGACTCGCACCCAGCGAGATGAAAGAACTGCAAAGCCAATTACAAGAACTTTTAGAGCGTGGTTTCATTCGACCAAGCACATCACCGTGGGGAGCTCCTGTTTTGTTTGTCAAGAAGAAAGATGGTACATTCAGGTTGTGTATCGACTACCGAGAGTTGAACAAACTTACCATCAAGAACCGCTACCCACTACCGAGAATCGACGACTTATTTGATCAACTACAAGGCTCGTCTGTTTATTCAAAGATTGACTTACGTTCCGGGTATCATCAAATGCGGGTGAAAGAAGATGATATTCCAAAGACTGCTTTCAGAACACGTTACGGTCATTACGAGTTTATGGTCATGCCGTTTGGTTTAACTAATGCACCAGCTGTGTTCATGGACCTTATGAACCGAGTGTGTGGACCATACCTTGACAAGTTTGTCATTGTTTTCATTGATGACATACTTATTTACTCAAAGAATGACCAAGAACACGGTGAACATTTGAGAAAGGTGTTAGAAGTATTGAGGAAGGAAGAATTGTACGCTAAATTTTCAAAGTGTGCATTTTGGTTGGAAGAAGTTCAATTCCTCGGTCACATAGTGAACAAAGAAGGTATTAAGGTGGATTCTGCAAAGATAGAAACTGTTGAAAAGTGGGAAACCCCGAAAACTCCGAAACACATACGCCAGTTTTTAGGACTAGCTGGTTACTACAGAAGGTTCATCCAAGACTTTTCCAGAATAGCAAAACCCTTGACTGCATTAATGCATAAAGGGAAGAAATTTGAATGGAAGGATGAACAAGAGAAAGTGTTTCAATTATTGAAGAAAAAGCTAACTACGGCACCTATATTGTCATTGCCTGAAGGGAATGATGATTTTGTGATTTATTGTGACGCATCAAAGCAAGGTCTCGGTTGTGTATTAATGTAACGGACGAAGGTGATTGCTTATGCGTCTAGACAATTGAAGATTCACGAGCAAAATTATACGACGCATGATTTGGAATTAGGCGCGATTGTTTTTGCATTAAAGACTTGGAGGCACTACTTATATGGGGTCAAAAGTATTATATATACCGACCACAAAAGTCTTCAACACATATTTAATCAGAAACAACTGAATATGAGGCACCGTAGGTGGATTGAATTATTGAATGATTACGACTTTGAGATTTGTTACCACCCGGGGAAGGCAAATGTGGTAGCCGACGCCTTGAGCATAAAGGACAGAGAACCCATTCGAGTAAAATCTATGAATATAATGATTCACACTAACCTTACTACTCAAATAAAGGAGGCGCAACAAGGAGTTTTAAAAGAGGGAAATTTAAAGGATGAAATACCCAAAGGATCGGAGAAGCATCTTAATATTCGGGAAGACGGAACCCGGTATAGGGCTGAAAGGATTTGGGTACCTAAATTTGGAGATATGAGAGAAATGGTACTTAGAGAAGCTCATAAAACCAGATACTCAATACATCCTGGAACGGGGAAGATGTACAAGGAACTTAAGAAACATTTTTGGTGGCCAGGTATGAAAGCCGATATTGCTAAATATGTAGGAGAATGTTTGACGTGTTCTAAGGTCAAAGCTGAGCATCAGAAACCATCAGGTCTACTTCAACAACCCGAAATCCCGGAATGGAAATGGGAAAACATTACCATGGATTTCATCACAAAATTGCCAAGGACTGCAAGTGGTTTTGATACTATTTGGGTAATAGTTGATCGTCTCACCAAATCAGCACACTTCCTGCCAATAAGAGAAGATGACAAGATGGAGAAGTTAGCACGACTGTATTTGAAGGAAGTCGTCTCCAGACATGGAATACCAATCTCTATTATCTCTGATAGGGATGGCAGATTTATTTCAAGATTCTGGCAGACATTACAGCAAGCATTAGGAACTCGTCTAGACATGAGTACTGCCTATCATCCACAAACTGATGGGCAGAGTGAAAGGACGATACAAACGCTTGAAGACATGCTACGAGCATGTGTTATTGATTTCGGAAACAGTTGGGATCGACATCTACCGTTAGCAGAATTTTCCTACAACAACAGCTACCATTCAAGCATTGAGATGGCGCCGTTTCAAGCACTTTATGGTAGAAAGTGCAGGTCTCCGATTTGTTGGAGTGAAGTGGGGGATAGACAGATTATGAGTCCAGAGATAATACAAGAAACTACCTAGAAGATCATCCAAATTCAACAACGGTTGAAAACCGCCCAAAGTCGACAAAAGAGCTACGCTGACATTAAAAGAAAAGATATAGAATTTGAAATTGGAGAGATGGTCATGCTTAAAGTTGCACCTTGGAAAGGCGTTGTTCGATTTGGTAAACGAGGGAAATTAAATCCAAGGTATATTGGACCATTCAAGATTATTGATCGTGTCGGACCAGTAGCTTACAGACTTGAGTTACCTCAACAACTCGCGGCTGTACATAACACTTTCCACGTCTCAAATTTGAAGAAATGTTTTGCTAAAGAAGATCTCACTATTCCGTTGGACGAAATCCAAATCAAAGAAAAACTTCAATTTATCGAAGAACCCGTCGAATTAATGGATCGTGAGGTTAAAAGACTTAAGCAAAACAAGAAAACAATTGTTAAGATTCGATGGAATGCTCGTAGAGGACCCGAGTTCACCTGGGAGCGTGAAGATCAGATGAAGAAGAAATACCCGCATTTATTTCCAGAAGATACGTCAACACCTCCAACTGCTTAAAATTTCGAGACGAAATTTATTTAACGGGTAGGTACTGTAGTGACCCGAACTTTTCCATGTTTATATATATTAAATGAAATTGTTATTTACGTGATTAAGTGTTTCCAACATGTTAAGCAATCAAACTTGTTAAGACTTGATTAATTGAAATAGGTTTCATATAGACAATTGACCACCCAAGTTGACCGGTGATTCACGAACGTTAAAACTTGTAAAAACTATATGATGACATATATATGGATATATATATATATATATAGTTAACATGATATTATGATAAGTAAACATATCATTAAGTATATTAACAATGAACTACATATGTAAAAACAAGACAACTAACTTAATGATTTTGAAACGAGACATATATGTAACGATTATCGTTGTAACGACATTTAATGTATATATATCATATTAAGAGATATTTATACATTATAATATCATGATAATATAATAATTTAAAATCTCATTTGATATTATAAACATTGGGTTAACAACACTTAACAAGATCGTTAACCTAAAGGTTTCAAAACAACACTTACATGTAACGACTAACGATGACTTAACGACTCAGTTAAAATGTATATACATGTAGTGTTTTAATATGTATTCATACACTTTTGAAAGACTTCAAGACACTTATCAAAATACTTCTACTTAACAAAAATGCTTACAATTACATCCTCATTCAGTTTCATCAACAATTCTACTCATATGCACTCGTATTTGTACTCGTACAATACACAGCTTTTAGATGTATGTACTATTGGTATATACACTCCAATGATCAGATCTTAGCAGCCCATGTGAGTCACCTAACACATGTAGGAACCATCATTTGGAAACTAGCATGAAATATCTCATAAAATTACAAAAATATGAGTAATCATTCATGACTTATTTACATGAAAACAAAATTACATATCCTTTATATCTAATCCATACACCAACGACCAAAAACACCTACAAACACTTTCATTCTTCAATTTTCTTCATCTAATTGATCTCTCTCAAGTTCTATCTTCAAGTTCTAAGTGTTCTTCATAAATTCCAAAAGTTCTAGTTTCATAAAATCAAGAATACTTCCAAGATTGCAAGTTTACTTCCAAGTTTTCTAAATCCATTCCAAGTAATCATCTAAGATCAAGAAACCTTTGTTACTTATAGTAGGTTATCTTTATAATACAAGATAATAATCATATTCAAACTTTAATTCAATTTCTATAACTATAACAATCTTATTTCGAGTGGAAATCTTACTTGAAATTGTTTTCGTGACATGATTCTGCTTCAAGAACTTTCAAGCCATCCAAGGATCCTTTGAAGCTAGATCTATTTTTCTCATTTCCAGCAGGTTTATCCAAGGAACTTGAGGTAGTAATGATGTTCATAACATCATTATATTCATACATATAAAGCTATCTTATTCGAAAGTTTAAACTTGTAATCACTAGAACATAGTTTAGTTAATTCTAAACTTGTTCGCAAATTAAGTTAATCCTTCTAACTAGACTTTTAAAATCAACTAAACACATATTATATATCTATATGATATGCTAACTTAATGATTTAAAACCCGGAAACACGATAAACACCATAAAACTGGATATACGCCGTCGTAGTAAAATCGGGGGCTGTTTTGGTTGGGATAATTAAAAGCTAAGAAGAACTTTGATTTAAAAGCTATACTTCTGGAAAAATGATTTTTCTTATGAACATGAAACTATATCCAAAAATCATGGTTAAACTCAAAGTGAAAGTATGTTTTTCAAAATGGTCATCAAGATGTCGTTCTTTCGACGGAAATGACTACCTCTTTCAAAAATGACTTGTAACTTATTTTTCCAACTATAAACCTATACTTTTTCTGTTTAGATTCATAAAATATAGTTCAATATGAAACCATAGCAATTTGATTCACTCAAAACGGATTTAAAATGAAGAAGTTATGGGTAAAACAAGATTGGATAATTTTTCTCATTTTAGCTACGCGAAAATTGGTAACAAATCTATTCCAACCATAACTTAATCAACTTGTATTGTATATTATGTAATCTTGAGATACCATAGACACGTATACAATGTTTTGACCTATCATGTCGACACATCTATATATATTTCGGAACAACCATAGACACTCTATATGTGAATGTTGGAGTTAGCTATACAGGGTTGAGGTTGATTCCAAAATATATATAGTTTGAGTTGTGATCAATACTGAGATACGTATACACTGGGCCATGGATTGATTCAAGATAATATTTATCGATTTATTTCTGTACATCTAACTGTGGACAACTAGTTGTAGGTTACTAACGAGGACAGCTGACTTAATAAACTTAAAACATCAAAATATATTAAAAGTGTTGTAATTATATTTTGAACATACTTTGATATATATGTATATATTGTTATAGGTTCGTGAATCAACCAGTGGCCAAGTCTTACTTCCCGACGAAGTAAAAATCTGTGAAAGTGAGTTATAGTCCCACTTTTAAAATCTAATATTTTTGGGATGAGAATACATGCAGGTTTTATAAATGATTTACAAAATAGACACAAGTACGTGAAACTACATTCTATGGTTGAATTATCGAAATCGAATATGCCCCTTTTTATTAAGTCTGGTAATCTAAGAATTAGAGAACAGACACCCTAATTGAGGCGAACCCTAAAGATAGATCTATTGGGCCTAACAAACCCCATCCAAAGTACCAGATGCTTTAGTACTTCGAAATTTATATCATATCCGAAGGGTGTCCCGGAATGATGGGGATATTCTTATATATGCATCTTGTTAATGTCGGTTACCAGGTGTTCACCATATGAATGATATTTATCTCTATGTATGGGATGTAATTTGAAATATGAAATCTTGTGGTCTATTGTTACGATTTGATATATATAGGTTAAACCTATAACTCACCAACATTTTTGTTGACGTTTAAAGCATGTTTATTCTCAGGTGAATATTAAGAGCTTCCGCTATCGCATACTAAAATAAGGACAAGATTTGGAGTCCATGCTTGTATGATATTGTGTAAAAACTGCATTCAAGAAACTTATTTCGTTGTAACATATTTGTATTGTAAACCATTATGTAATGGTCGCGTGTAAACAGGATATTTTAGATTATCATTATTTGATAATCTACGTAAAGCTTTTTAAACCTTTATTGATGAAATAAAGGTTATGGTTTGTTTTAAAATGAATGCAGTCTTTGAAAAACGTCTTATATAGAGGTCAAAACCTCGCAACGAAATCAATTAATATGGAACGTTTTTAATTAATAAGAACGGGACATTTCAATTGTAGTGACCCGAACTTTTCCATGTTTATATATTAAATGAAAACTATATTTACATGATTAAATGTTTCCAACATGTTAAGTAATCAAACTTGTTAAGACTTGATTAATTAAAATGAGTTTATGTAGACAATTGACCACCCCGTTTGCCTGATGATTCACGAACGTCATAACTTGTATAATTATATAATCGTTTTATTTTTTTTACGATGTAAGTTTTTATTTTTTATATATATATAAGAAGAAATACAATTAAATCAAAGATGTACAAGTAAAACACTATTTGATACAGTAAATTTTGGCTTTGCTACAGTAAAATACTATTTGCTACAATAAAATACTATTTTGCTACAGTAAAATACTATTTGCTACAGTAAACACTATTAACTGTAGTAAACACTATTTACTTGTATTCAATTCGTATTCGTACTTGTACAATACACAACTCCTAAATGTATATACTACTGGTATATACACTTCAATGATCAGCTCTTAGCAGCCTTAATGAGTCACCTAAATATGTGGGAACCATTATTTGGCAACTAGTATGAAATATCTAACAAAACAACAAACTAATGGAGCCTATATGGACTCCTTTAATTCACGTGAAGATCACCAACCACAAACACATTCTCATTTCAATTTTCATGCATCAAACTACTCTCTCTCTCTCTTAAGTTCTCTCTCATTGTTCTAAGTGTTCTTCATCATCTTCATCAAAATCTACATCAATCTAGCTCATAAATCCATACATAAACCAACTTACAAAACAACAACTCAAGAACACATCAAGAACACTTTCAAGTTTACTAGCTTACTTCCAATCTTGCAAATCCATTTCAAGTGATTATCCAATCTCAAGAAATCTTTGTTATTTACAGTAGGTTATCTTTCTAATTCAAGTTAATACTCATATTCAAACTTTGATTCAATTTCTATAACCATAACAATCTTAATTCGAGTAGTAAACTCACTTGAACTTGTTTTCGTATCATGATTCTACTTCAAGAACTTTCAAGCCATCCAAGATCCTTTGTGTAGCGACCCGACCAAAGCATGTTTGACGGCGCCGTCTACGTAGGTCCCATTACATGGTCATAAGTCTTTAAGACAAAGTTTGACCGAAAATATGTCGCATTCATTTCATAAGTGTGGATGTTTCAAAGTTTACAAAAGTAGTTTCTATAACTAGTACATAACGATGTTTAAAGTACAAATGAAACACGTGCGACACAGTTTAAAGTAGTCAAAAGACGCTCCACATATGTAAGTATACTCGACATCTAAAGCAAGTATCAAAAGAATGAGCGGAAGCATGTATCACCTAATGTTCAAGGACTTGAGAAAAACATAGAAATCTGTCAACGAAAACGTTGGTGAAATCATAGGTTTAAGTAAGTAAGTGAGTAAAAGTAAGTCGAATCACAAGATTTGCATCATTGATAAATAGTAATACATTCTAAAAGTTAATATTCACGAGCACCCAATTATCAAGGCTTAACCTTTCCTTCAATAGTACCCCATCACAATAGTGTTAAAACATACACTGTTTCCCGAAAATATATTTCATCCGAATAACGGTAGCGAACCGTCCGAATGAAGGTTTGTCAAACCCATATGGCCATACAACATAAGTTCACGCCTACACTTACACCCTGCAAGTGTAACTAATGATAATCGAATTGAGGATTTTGTTCTAAACTCGTATGTAGAATGTTTGTTTTCCTGTACTTGTATTCACTTAGTTAAAAAGAAACGTTTATGTTTTCTCATCCTAAATGTAAGTCCAAACGAGTAAAAGTGGGACTATGATCTCACCTTGAGCATAAGAGTAAATAAGTACTTCGACAAGTAACGTGTGCAAAGAACAATGCTAGTCTTGACCTAAACAAATAGGTTGTATCAATATTGATAATCATGTTTGATCAAAGAAGTTCAATTAGTCCTATGGCTCGTTATGACTCGATTATGTAGCATGTGAATCAAATTGTCAAGTTTCATGCAAGATACAAGTATAGAAACAAATTAGGAATGTTGCATAATCATTTGGTTAAGTTTGACAAAAAGTAAAACTTTGGTCGGTCAAAGTCAACGAAAAAGTCAACGCGTTCGGGTCGGGTCCCGAACTATTTTTCTGAGGTTTTTATTCATATATAAGCATGTTAGAACAAGTCTCATGTGAATCGGAGGTCCATAGCGTGCCAAACATTTTTCTTATTTTGACCAAGGAGGTCAGAAGCTGGACACGCCTTAGGTCGCGCCGCGACCCAAGGCTGCCGCGCCGCGGCATTTAACGGGTGCTGGTACCAGGTCAGTTTCAATTGTTCAAGTCTATTTTCGAACTTCGATCAAACACAAAACACAAACTGTAAACACTTATGACACGCATCTTATATCGTTGAAAAGGTAATTTGACAAGGAACACAACTAAATACATTTTACCAACCAAAACCTTATTTGCAATAACCGACTTTTCAAATCAAATGATCAATCAATGCACACATTTAATGCTTCAAATTTTACAAGTGCACATTTATGATTCGGGCATTTAATGAATACATAAAACACGCCGTTTTGTAGGTAATCAAGCATACAATACAACTAACTGCTTACTAACAATAATTCATGGCATTCAATGCATCAAATATTCATTTCAAGCTTATCAAATCCTAACCCAAATTCACCAAATCAAGTACACCAAAGTTCATACTTAAGCTAGTTACTTCAAATAAAAAAATCGAACATATAAATCATATATTCATGTTAGACTTGAGCCATAGACACTAATTAACAACTTTATAAGTTAAAAATATCAAGAACACAAAATCTAGTGATTTTAGAAAGTTACCCAAATGTAATGAAATTGGTATGAAATCGAAGAGGAAGTTACAAGGATTCCAAATATGTAATTTATTTTGATTGAAGCTTGCTTGAACGAATTTAGATGATGATTCTTGAAGATGAAGATTGAGAGAAAAGTTGAAAGTATTAAATGAAAAGTGAAAATGAAAATGGAAAATAATGGGTGGAGGAGATGGAGTGTTGATCATTTGACCTAGTCAAATGTTTGGCACTTAGGAAAGTTTGGTCCCTCTAGTTCCATTCGGGTGCGTGAATTACCTAACGAGATAATTTAAAACGCATATTAACGGGAGATGTTATAATTACATAACGGAATTTAAAATAGTATGACGGAAAGGTAAACGGAAAAAGGCGGGATGTTACATTACCTACTCCTTAAAAGAAATTCCATCCCGAAATTTAAGCAGGCGTAGTAATCGTT
This sequence comes from Rutidosis leptorrhynchoides, assembly GCF_046630445.1. Lineage (NCBI taxonomy): Eukaryota > Viridiplantae > Streptophyta > Magnoliopsida > Asterales > Asteraceae > Rutidosis > Rutidosis leptorrhynchoides. The sequence goes on along the minus strand of NC_092335.1, from coordinate 46,885,073 downwards.
GTTTCCTCCTTGGGATCTTGCGTTTTCGGAACCGGGAACAAGTGAGGGTATTTCTTTTGCATTTGGTCTTGCCTTTCCCAAGCAAACTCGGGTCCCCTTTTGGCGTTCCAATGGACTTTAACAATCAGAATTCGGCTTTGTTTCAATGTCTTGACAGAGGTGTCCACAATTTCAACCGGTTCCTCCACAAAATGAAGTTTGTCATCAATAGTAAGTTCCTTGAGAGGGATGATGATATCGGGTTCGGCAAGACACTTTTTCAAGTTAGAGACATGGAAGGTAGGATGAACGGAGTTCAATTGAGGCGGAAGATCTAAACGATAAGCAACGGTTCCAATACGCTCCAAGATTTCGAAAGGACCAATATACCGCAGATTTAGCTTCCCGCGTTTCCCAAAACGGATTACACCTTTCCAAGGTGCGAGTTTTAACATTACTCGGTCACCGACTTGAAATTCAAGGTCGTTACGTCGTTTGTCGGTATAGCACTTTCGATGACTCCGGGCCGTCCGAAGCCTATCTCGGATTTGAACGATTTTCTCGGTGGTTTCGTGAATGAGTTCAGGTCCAGTGATTTGTACGTCGCCTACCTCGGCCCAATAAAGAGGTGAACGACATTTTCGGCCATATAGCGCTTCAAAAGGTTCGGCTTTAATACTCGCGTGATAACTATTGTTGTAAGAGAACTCGGCGAGAGGTAAGTGCTTGTCCCAAGCTTTTCCAAAATCAACCACGCAAGCTCGTAACATGTCCTCCAAGGTTTGAATTGTGCGTTCGCTTTCCCCTTCGGTTTGGGGATGATATGCGGTGCTCATGTCTAAATGCGTTCCCAACGCTTCTTGTAATGTACGCTAAAATCTAGAAACGAAACGACCATCTCGGTCGGAGATAATCGATAAAGGTACACCGTGTCGGGCTACGATCTCCTTGATGTAAAGTTGTGTAAGTTTCTCCATTTTGTCGGTCTCCTTCATGGCGAGAAACTGTGCGGATTTGGTAAGACGGTCAACAATAACCCAAATGGTATCATAACCGCCCGTCGTTTTTTTTAGTTTGGTGATAAAATCCATCGTTATCCTTTCCCACTTCCATTGCGGGATCTCGGGTTGTTGAAGTAGTCCGGACGGTCTTTGGTGTTCTGCTTTGACTTTGGAACATGTCAAACACTTGGAAACATAAGTAGCTACGTCCCTTTTGATGTTCGGCCACCAAAATTGTTGTTTAAGGTCGTGGTACATCTTATTGGCACCGGGGTGAATCGAGTATCGTGACTTATGGGCTTCATCTAAAATAAGACTTCGTAGGTCCCCGTATCGAGGCACCCAAATCCTTCCGGTGAAATATCGAAGTCCGGTCTCCCTAACTTCGAATCGAGAGACGAGAATGTTCAAGAGTTCGTGTGAAACGTTTTCATCCTTGAGAGCCTCAACTTGGGCTACCCGAATTTGGCTATTAAGGTTGGTGTGGATGGTGATGTTTAAGGCTCGGACACGAAGAGGCGCCGCTCTTTCTTTTCGACTTAAGGCATCGGCTACTACATTTGCCTTTCCGGGATGGTAACGAAGCTCGCAATCGTAATCGTTTAAGGTTTCAATCCACCTTCGTTGTCTCATGTTTAGTTGCTTTTGATCGAAGATGTGTTGGAGACTTTTATGATCCGTAAAGATAGTACTCTTGGTTCCATAAAGATAGTGTCTCCACATTTTTAGTGCAAAGACAACGGCTCCGAGTTCGAGGTCATGTGTCGTGTAGTTTCGTTCATGAATTTTGAGTTGTCGAGAAGCATAAGAGATGACTTTCGTTCGTTTCATCAAAACACACCCAAAACCATGTTTTGAGGCGTCGCAATACACAACAAAATCATCGTTGCCTTCGGGAAGTGACAAGATAGGAGCGGTGGTTAGCTTCGTTTTCAAGATTTGAAATGCGGATTCCTGTTCGGTCGCCCAAATGAATTTCTTTCCCTTGTGAGTTAACGCGGTTAGAGGATGAGCAATCAAAGAGAAATCCTTGATGAATCTACGGTAGTATCCGGCGAGACCCAAGAATTGACGAATATGAGTAGGAGTAGTAGGAGTCTCCCATTTCGATGGATCGACTTTAATACCTTGGTCACTTACAACATGACCAAGAAATTGAACTTCCTTCAACCAAAATTCACACTTGGAGAATTTGGCATAGAGTCGTTCTTGTCTTAAAAGTTCAAGCACAAGTCGGAGGTGTTCCTCGTGTTCTTCTTCGCTTTTTGAATAAACCAAAATATCATCGATGAACACGATAACGAATTTGTCAAGATACGGTTTGCACACGCAGTTCATAAGATCCATGAACACCGCCGGTGTGTTAGTGAGACCAAAAGGCATGACAAGGAATTCATAACTACCATAATGAGTTCGGAAAGTGGTTTTGGAGACATCTTCCCCCTTAACCCTTAATTGATGATAACCCGAGCGGAGATCGATTTTCGAATATACACAAGACCCTTGTAGTTGATCAAAGAGGTCATCGATGTGAGGAAGAGGATATCAGTTCTTAACCGTCAATTTGTTTAGTTCACGATAATCAATGCACATTCGTAGGGATCCGTCTTTCTTTTTAACAAACAAAATCGGAGTACCCCAAGGTGAATGACTGTAGTGACCCGAACTTTTCCATATTTATATATATTAATTGAGATTGATATTTACATGATTAAATGTTTCCAACATGTTAAGCAATCAAACTTGTTAAGACTTGATTAATTGAAATATGTTTCATATAGACAATTGACCACCCAAGTTGACCGGTGATTCACGAACGTTAAAACTTGTAAAAACTATATGATGACATATATATGGATATATATATATAGTTAACATGATACTATGATAAGTAAATATATCATTAAGTATATTAACAATGAACTACATATGTAAAAACAAGACTACTAACTTAATGATTTTTAAACGAGACATATATGTAACGATTATCGTTGTAAAGACATTTAATGTATATATATCATATTAAGAGATATTCATACATGATAATATCATGATAATATAATAATTTAAAATCTCATTTGATATTATAAACATTGGGTTAACAACATTTAACAAGATCGTTAACCTAAAGGTTTCAAAACAACACTTACATGTAACGACTAACGATGACTTAACGACTCAGTTAAAATGTATATACATGTAGTGTTTTAATATGTATTTATACACTTTTGAAAGACTTCAATACACTTATCAAAATACTTCTACTTAACAAAAATGCTTACAATTACATCCTCGTTCAGTTTCATCAACAATTCTACTCGTATGCACCCGTATTCGTACTCGTACAATACACAGCTTTTAGATGTATGTACTATTGGTATATACACTCCAATGATCAGCTCTTAGCAGCCCATGTGAGTCACCTAACACATGTGGGAACCATCATTTGGCAACTAGCATGAAATATCTCATAAAATTACAAAAATATGAGTAATCATTCATGACTTATTTACATGAAAACAAAATTACATATCCTTTATATCTAATCCATACACCAACGACCAAAAACACCTACAAACACTTTCATTCTTCAATTTTCTTCATCTAATTGATCTCTCTCAAGTTCTATCTTCAAGTTCTAAGTGTTCTTCATAAATTCCAAAAGTTCTAGTTTCATAAAATCAAGAATACTTTCAAGTTTGCTAGCTCACTTCCAATCTTGTAAGGTGATCATCCAACCTCAAGAAATCTTTGTTTCTTACAGTAGGTTATCATTCTAATACAAGGTAATAATCATATTCAAACTTTGGTTCAATTTCTATAACTATGACAATCTTATTTCAAGTGATGATCTTACTTGAACTTGTTTTCGTGTCATGATTCTGCTTCAAGAACTTCGAGCCATCCAAGGATCCATTGAAGCTAGATCCATTTTTCTCTTTTCCAGTAGGTTTATCCAAGGAACTTAAGGTAGTAATGATGTTCATAACATCATTCGATTCATACATATAAAGCTATCTTATTCGAAGGTTTAAACTTGTAATCACTAGAACATAGTTTAGTTAATTCTAAACTTGTTCGCAAACAAAAGTTAATCCTTCTAACTTGACTTTTAAAATCAACTAAACACATGTTCTATATCTATATGATATGTTAACTTAATGATTTAAAACCTGGAAACACGAAAAACACCGTAAAACCGGATTTACGCCGTCGTAGTAACACCGCTGGCTGTTTTGGGTTAGTTAATTAAAAACTATGATAAACTTTGATTTAAAAGTTATTATTCTGAGAAAATGATTTTTATTATGAACATGAAACTATATCCAAAAATTATGGTTAAACTCAAAGTGGAAGTATGTTTTCTAAAATGGTCATCTAGACGTCGTTCTTTCGACTGAAATGACTACCTTTACAAAAACGACTTGTAACTTATTTTTCCGACTATAAACCTATACTTTTTCTGTTTAGATTCATAAAATAGAGTTCAATATGAAACCATAGCAATTTGATTCACTCAAAACGGATTTAAAATGAAGAAGTTATGGGTAAAACAAGATTGGATAATTTTTCTCATTTTAGCTACGTGAAAATTGGTAACAAAACTATTCCAACCATAACTTAATCAACTTGTATTGTATATTATGTAATCTTGAGATACCATAGACACGTATATAATGTTTCGACCTATCATGTCGACACATCTATATATATTTCGGAACAACCATAGACACTCTATATGTGAATGTTGGAGTTAGCTATACAGGGTTGAGGTTGATTCCAAAATATATATAGTTTGAGTTGTGATCAATACTGAGCTACGTATACACTGGGTCGTGGATTGATTCAAGATAATATTTATCGATTTATTTCTGTACATCTAACTGTGGACAACTAGTTGTAGGTTATTAACGAGGACAGCTGACTTAATAAACTTAAAACATCAAAATATATTAAAAGTGTTGTAAATATATTTTGAACATACTTTGATATACATGTATATATTGTTATAGGTTCGTGAATCAACCAGTGGCCAAGTCTTACTTCCCGACGAAGTAAAAAATCTGTGAAAGTGAGTTATAGTCCCACTTTTAAAATCTAATATTTTTGGGATGAGAATACATGCAGGTTTTATAAATGATTTACAAAATAGACACAAGTACGTGAAACTACATTCTATGGTTGAATTATCGAAATCGAATATGCCCCTTTTTATTAAGTCTGGTAATCTAAGAATTAGGGAACAGACACCCTAATTGACGCGAATCCTAAAGATAGATCTATTGGGCCTAACAAACCCCATCCAAAGTACCGGATGCTTTAGTACTTCGAAATTTATATCATATCCGAAGGGTGTCCCGGAATGATGGGGATATTCTTATATATGCATCTTGTTAATGTCGGTTACCAGGTGTTCACCATATGAATGATTTTTATCTCTATGTATGGGATGTGTATTGAAATATGAAATCTTGTGGTCTATTATTATGATTTGATATATATAGGTTAAACCTATAACTCACAAACATTTTTGTTGATGTTTTAAACATGTTTATTCTCAGGTGATTATTAAGAGCTTCCGCTGTCGCATACTTAAATAAGGACGAGATTTGGAGTCCATGCTTGTATGATATTGTGTAAAAACTGCATTCAAGAAACTTATTTTGTTGTAACATATTTGTATTGTAAACCATTATGTAATGGTCGTGTGTAAACAGGATATTTTAGATTATCATTATTTGATAATCTACGTTAAGTTTTTTTTAAACCTTTATCTATGAAATAAAGGTTATGGTTTGTTTTAAAAATGAATGCAGCCTTTGAAAAATGTCTCATATAGAGGTCAAAACCTCGCAACGAAATCAATTAATATGGAACGTTTTTAATCAATAAGAACGGGACATTTCAGTTGGTATCCGAGCGTTGGTCTTAGAGAACCAGAATTTTGCATTAGTGTGTCTTATCGAGTTTGTTAGGATGCATTAGTGAGTCTGGACTTCGACCGTGTTTACTTGAAAAATGATTGCTTAACAAATTTTGTTGGAAACTATATATTTTTAACATGTGAATATTATGTGATATATTAATCTCTTAACGCGTTTGATATTATGTGATAGATGTCTACCTCTAGAACAAGTCTCATTGACTCACCTAATAATAATGAAGAGTCAAATGTAAATTGGAATGATTCGTGGACTGATTCACAAGTTCCCGAAGAGGAACCGGAAGAAGAGTCGGAACCGGAAGAAGAATCGAAACCGGAAGAAGAATCGGAACCAGATGAAGAAATAGAACCGGTGGGGGAAATAATAAAATGGTTAAGTAAAAGAAAATCCTCAACCAACCGACCAAGGTTAATTATGGTCAATGGTGTTTCCGCCAAGGAAGCAAAATATTGGGAGGATTACCAATTCTCCGATGAATCGGATTCCGAAGAGAATTCCGATGATGTTATAGAAATTACCCCAACTGAATTTAAAAAGGCAAAAGAAAATAATAAGGGAAAGGGCATAAAAATAGAGAAATCTAATTCCAATCCCGATGAACTTTATATGTATCGTCAACCCCCGAAGTCTTTAAGTTGTAACAATGACCCGGGAACCTCTAAACCACCAGGTTTTTCTAAACCAATGTGGATCACGACGGCTCGTATTAGGGGAACATCATATATCCCTAGAAACTTGGCAAAACGAACCAAAACCGAAGAAGAAGAAACAAGCGAGTCGGAATAAGATAGTTGTATTCGTGTGGTGTAATATATGTAATATAGTGTGCTTATGCTTTATGATATATGTAAAAATTGCTTGTATTAATAAGTATTTTTTTTTATGAATCTAACTCTTGTCTATTTTACAGTATAAAAACACAAAATGGATAGACAACCCAATATTTTAAGAGACCTACCCGGAGACATGATTGATGAAATCTTGTCTAGAGTCGGTCAGAATTCTCCGGCACAACTATTTAAGGCGAGATCAGTTTGTAAGACATTCGAAGAACGTTCCAAGAATGCCTTGGTTTATAAAAGGCTTTCGTTCGAAAGATGGGGGATATCACATTGGGAAATCCATAAGTTACGATGTGTTTACTTTGACGCATATATTGCGGGGAACCCAAATGCTATTTTACGCAATGGGTTAAGAAATTATTTTGACTCAATATATCCGAATATTGGACTTCGTGATTTAGAAAAAGCGGCTAACATGCAACATAAAGAAGCATGTTATGCTTACGGATTAGTAATGTTCGCTTCTCACCAAAGTGAGAACAAGAACATCGGGCTACAACTATTAAACAAAACGTTCCCACAAGTGACGGAGTCGGTAATTGGGGTAAGAAATGAGGTTTTTAGATTGTTACGGGACTGTTGGACATTACGTAACCCTCGTCCCTTTGACGACGTTACAACAAGCTGTCTTATCAATGGCCATAACGATTATGTTCCACAAGACCAAGGATGGGAAGTAATCCTAGTAAAACCAGAATGCATGACTTGTTTCTGGACGTATGAATTACGTGTCTTTATTGCCTTTGCTGTACAACTTGTGTACTAGCTAGAATTATCTTCACAACCATCTTGTATCAAATTTATTGTGTGCTATATTTCATGCTATATGTAAAATAAGCGGTATTGTAAGTTTGTAAAATATTGTGTAAAAGTTTGAACGCGAAATATTATTATAATCAGTTTTTCATATAGAATTGTAGTAGTTAAATTGTATATTAGCTACTAAGTATGAACTTAACGGGTAGGTACTACCCGAATTTAAACTTATAAAACGCTAATATGAAGAAAAAGCTTTTATAAATGAGTTCATATTATGCTACAAAATACTATTAACTACTCTTAATATTCTGTATGATTAACTTGTTCCATTTGACTATTTTGAAGGAAATGGCACCGACTACTCGACACACCGTGAATATGAATGAAGAGGAATTCCTTACTTTTCTAGCTTCAAACATAGCTGCAGTACAGGCTGCGCTACATACCAACAATAACCTTGGATCTAGCAGTACAGGAAATCGTGTAGGATGCACCTACAAAGAATTCACTGCCTGCAAACCTTTGGAATTTGATGGAACCGAAGGACCGATCGGATTGAAACGGTGGACCGAGAAGGTCGAATTGGTGTTTGCCATAAGTAAGTGTACTGAAGAGGACAAAGTGAAGTACGCTACGCATAACTTCACAGGTTCTGCGTTAACATGGTGGAATACCTATCTAGAGCAAGTGGGACAAGACGATGCGTATGCACTACCGTGGTCAGCATTCAAGCACTTGATGAACGAGAAGTACCGTCCCAGAACCGAGGTCAATAAGCTCAAGACAGAACTGAGAGGGTTACGAACCCAAGGATTTGATATTACCACGTACGAAAGACGATTCATAGAATTGTGCCTATTGTGTCCGGGAGCATTCGAAGATGAGGAAGAGAAGATCGACGCGTTTGTGAAATGATTACCGGAAAGAATCCAAGAAGATATAAGTTCACACGAGCCCGCCTCCATACAACAGGCATGTAGAATGGCTCACAAACTAGTGAACCAGATTGAAGAAAGAATTAAAGAACAGACTGCTGAAGAGGCCAATGTGAAGCAAGTCAAAAGAAAGTGGGAGGAAAACAGTGATAAGAATCACCAATACAACAACAACAGCAATTACAACAATAATCGCAACAATTATCCCAACAATCGCAACATCAATCACAACTACAACAAATGGCCCAACAACAACAACAACAACAGCAACTACAACAATCATCCCAACAACAATAATAACCGCAACAACAACAACAATCAGAAGCAGCTATGCCAAAGGTGTGAAAAGTATCACTCGGGGTTCTGCACCAAATTTTGCAACAAGTGTAAAAGAAATGGTCATAGCGCGGCGAAGTGTGAGGTCTACGGGCCAGGGGTTAATAGAACGAAAGGAACAAATGGTGTCGGAACGAGTAATGGCGGAGCAAGTAGTGTCGGAGCAAGTTATGCCAATGTAGTTTGTTATAAATGTGGAAAACCGGGCCACATTATTAGAAATTGCCCGAACCAGGAGAACACGAATGGACAAGGCCGCGGAAGAGTTTTCAATATTAATGCGGCAGAGTCACAGGAAGACCCGGAGCTTGTTACGGGTACGTTTCTTATTGACAATAAATCTGCTTACGTTTTATTTGATTCGGGTGCGGATAGAAGCTATATGAGTAGAGATTTTTGTGCTAAATTAAGTTGTCCATTGACGCCTTTGGATAGTAAATTTTTACTCGAATTAGCAAATGGTAAATTAATTTCAGCAGATAATATATGTCGGAATCGAGAAATTAAATTGGTTAGCGAAACATTTAAGATTGATTTGATACCAGTAGAGTTAGGGAGTTTTGATGTGATAATCGGTATGGACTGGTTGAAAGAAGTGAAAGCAGAGATCGGTTGTTACAAAAATGCAATTCGCATTATACGAGAAAAAGGAAAACCCTTAATGGTGTACGGAGAAAAGGGCAACACGAAGTTACATCTTATTAGTAATTTGAAGGCACAAAAACTAATAAGAAAAGGTTGCTATGCTGTTCTAGCACACGTCAAGAAAGTACAAACTGAAGAAAAGAGCATCAATGATGTTCCCATTGCAAAATAATTTCCCGATGTATTTCCGAAAGAATTACCGGGATTACCCCCACATCGATCCGTTGAATTTCAAATAGATCTTGTACCAGGAGCTGCACCAATAGCTCGTGCTCCTTACAGACTCGCACCCAGCGAGATGAAAGAACTACAAAGCCAATTACAAGAACTTTTAGAGCGTGGTTTCATTCGACCAAGCACATCACCGTGGGGAGCTCCTGTTTTGTTTGTCAAGAAGAAAGATGGTACATTCAGGTTGTGTATCGACTACCGAGAGTTGAACAAACTTACCATCAAGAACCGCTACTCACTACCGAGAATCGACGACTTATTTGATCAACTACAAGGCTCGTCTGTTTATTCAAAGATTGACTTACGTTCCGGGTATCATCAAATGCGGGTGAAAGAAGATGATATTCCAAAGACTGCTTTCAGAACACGTTACGGTCATTACGAGTTTATGGTCATGCCGTTTGGTTTAACTAATGCACCAGCTGTGTTCATGGACCTTATGAACCGAGTGTGTGGACCATACCTTGACAAGTTTGTCATTGTTTTCATTGATGACATACTTATTTACTCAAAGAATGACCAAGAACACGGTGAACATTTGAGAAAGGTGTTAGAAGTATTGAGGAAGGAAGAATTGTACGCTAAGTTTTCAAAGTGTGCATTTTGGTTGGAAGAAGTTCAATTCCTCGGTCACATAGTGAACAAAGAAGGTATTAAGGTGGATCCGGCAAAGATAGAAACTGTTGAAAAGTGGGAAACCCCGAAAACTCCGAAACACATACGCCAGTTTTTAGGACTAGCTGGTTACTACAGAAGGTTCATCCAAGACTTTTCCAGAATAGCAAAACCCTTGACTGCATTAACGCATAAAGGGAAGAAATTTGAATGGAATGATGAACAAGAGAAAGCGTTTCAGTTATTGAAGAAAAAGCTAACTACGGCACCTATATTGTCATTGCCTGAAGGGAATGATGATTTTGTGATTTATTGTGATGCATCAAAGCAAGGTCTCGGTTGTGTATTAATGCAACGAACGAAGGTGATTGCTTATGCGTCTAGACAATTGAAGATTCACGAACAAAATTATACGACGCATGATTTGGAATTAGGCGCGGTTGTTTTTGCATTAAAGACTTGGAGGCACTACTTATATGGGGTCAAAAGTATTATATATACCGACCATAAAAGTCTTCAACACATATTTAATCAGAAACAACTGAATATGAGGCAGCGTAGGTGGATTGAATTATTGAATGATTACTACTTTGAGATTCGTTACCACCCGGGGAAGGCAAATGTGGTAGCCGATGCCTTGAGCAGGAAGGACAAAGAACCCATTCGAGTAAAATCTATGAATATAATGATTCATAATAACATTACTTCTCAAATAAAGGAGGCGCAACAAGGAGTTTTAAAAGAGAGAAATTTAAAGGATGAAATACCCAAAGGATCGGAGAAGCATCTTAATATTCGGGAAGACGGAACCCGGTATAGGGCTGAAAGGATTTGGGTGCCAAAATTTGGAGATATGAGAGAAATGGTACTTAGAGAAGCTCATAAAACCAGATACTCAATACATCCTGGAACGGGGAAGATGTACAAGGATCTCAAGAAACATTTTTGGTGGCCGGGTATGAAAGCCGATGTTGCTAAATACGTAGGAGAATGTTTGACGTGTTCTAAGGTCAAAGCTGAGCATCAGAAACCATCAGGTCTACTTCAACAACCCGAAATCCCGGAATGGAAATGGGAAAACATTACCATGGATTTCATCACTAAATTGCCAAGGACTGCAAGTGGTTTTGATACTATTTGGGTAATAGTTGATCGTCTCACCAAATCAGCACACTTCCTACCAATAAGAGAAGATGACAAGATGGAGAAGTTAGCAAGACTGTATTTGAAGGAAGTCGTCTCCAGACATGGAATACCAATCTCTATTATCTCTGATAGGGATGGCAGATTTATTTCAAGATTCTGGCAGACATTACAGCAAGCATTAGGAACTCGTCTAGACATGAGTACTGCCTATCATCCACAAACTGATGGGCAGAGCAAAAGGACAATACAAACGCTTGAAGACATGCTACGAGCATGTGTTATTGATTTCGGAAACAGTTGGGATCGACATCTACCGTTAGCAGAATTTTCCTACAACAACAGGTACCATTCAAGCATTGAGATGGCGCCGTTTGAAGCACTTTATGGTAGAAAGTGCAGGTCTCCGATTTGTTGGAGTGAAGTGGGGGATAGACAGATTACGGGTCCGGAGATTATACAAGAAACTACCGAGAAGATCATCCAAATTCAACAACGGTTGAAAACCGCCCAAAGTAGACAAAAGAGCTACGCTGACATTAAAAGAAAAGATATAGAATTTGAAATTGGAGAGATGGTCATGCTTAAAGTTGCACCTTGGAAAGGCGTTGTTCGATTTGGTAAACGAGGGAAATTAAATCCAAGGTATATTGGACCATTCAAGATTATTGATCGTGTCGGACCAGTAGCTTACCGACTAGAGTTACCTCAACAACTCGCGGCTGTACATAACACTTTCCACGTCTCGAATTTGAAGAAATGTTTTACTAAAGAAGATCTCACTATTCTATTAGATGAAATCCAAATCGACGAAAAACTACAATTCATCGAAGAACCCGTCGAAATAATGGATCGTGAGGTTAAAAGACTTAAGCAAAACAAGATACCAATTGTTAAGGTTCGATGGAATGCTCGTAGAGGACCCGAGTTCACCTGGGAGCGTGAAGATCAGATGAAGAAGAAATACCCGCATCTATTTCCAGAAGATTCGTCAACACCTTCAATAGCTTAAAATTTCGGGACGAAATTTATTTAACGGGTAGGTACTGTAGTGACCCGAACTTTTCCATGTTTATATATATTAATTGAGATTGATATTTACATGATTAAATGTTTCCAACATGTTAAGCAATCAAACTTGTTAAGACTTGATTAATTGAAATATGTTTCATATAGACAATTGACCACCCAAGTTGACCGGTGATTCACGAACGTTAAAACTTGTAAAAACTATATGATGACATATATATGGATATATATATATATATATAGTTAACATGATACTATGATAAGTAAATATATCATTAAGTATATTAACAATGAACTACATATGTAAAAACAAGACTACTAACTTAATGATTTTTAAACGAGACATATATGTAACGATTATCGTTGTAAAGACATTTAATGTATATATATCATATTAAGAGATATTCATACATGATAATATCATGATAATATAATAATTTAAAATATCATTTGATATTATAAACATTGGGTTAACAACATTTAACAAGATCGTTAACCTAAAGGTTTCAAAACAACACTTACATGTAACGACTAACGATGACTTAACGACTCAGTTAAAATGTATATACATGTAGTGTTTTAATATGTATTTATAAACTTTTGAAAGACTTCAATACACTTATCAAAATACTTCTACTTAACAAAAATGCTTACAATTACATCCTCGTTCAGTTTCATCAACAATTCTACTCGTATGCACCCGTATTAGTACTCGTACAATACACAGCTTTTAGATGTATGTACTATTGGTATATACACTCCAATGATCGGCTCTTAGCAGCCCATGTGAGTCACCTAACGCATGTGGGAACCATCATTTGGCAACTAGCATGAAATATCTCATAAAATTACAAAAATATGAGTAATCATTCATGACTTATTTACATGAAAACAAAATTACATATTCTTTATATCTAATCCATACACCAACGACCAAAAACACCTACAAACACTTTCATTCTTCAATTTTCTTCATCTAATTGATCTCTCTCAAGTTCTATCTTCAAGTTCTAAGTGTTCTTCATAAATTCCAAAAGTTCTAGTTTCATAAAATCAAGAATACTTTCAAGTTTGCTAGCTCACTTCCAATCTTGTAAGGTGATCATCCAACCTCAAGAAATCTTTGTTTCTTACAGTAGGTTATCATTCTAATACAAGGTAATAATCATATTCAAACTTTGGTTCAATTTCTATAACTATGACAATCTTATTTCAAGTGATGATCTTACTTGAACTTGTTTTCGTGTCATGATTCTGCTTCAAGAACTTCGAGCCATCCAAGGATCCATTGAAGCTAGATCCATTTTTCTATTTTCCAGTAGGTTTATCCAAGGAACTTAAGGTAGTAATGATGTTCATAACATCATTCGATTCATACATATAAAGCTATCTTATTCGAAGGTTTAAACTTGTAATCACTAGAACATAGTTTAGTTAATTCTAAACTTGTTCGCAAACAAAAGTTAATCCTTCTAACTTGACTTTTAAAATCAACTAAACACATGTTCTATATCTATATGATATGCTAACTTAATGATTTAAAACATGGAAACACAAAAAACACCGTAAAACCGGATTTACGCCGTCGTAGTAACACCGCGGGCTGTTTTGGGTTAGTTAATTAAAAACTATGATAAACTTTGATTTAAAAGTTATTATTCTGAGAAAATGATTTTTATTATGAACATGAAACTATATCCAAAAATTATGGTTAAACTCAAAGTGGAAGTATATTTTCTAAAATGGTCATCTAGACGTCGTTCTTTCGACTGAAATGACTACCTTTACAAAAATGACTTGTAACTTATTTTTCCGACTATAAACCTATACTTTTTATGTTTAGATTCATAAAATAGAGTTCAATATGAAACCATAGCAATTTGATTCACTCAAAACGGATTTAAAATGAAGAAGTTATGGGTAAAACAAGATTGGATAATTTTTCTCATTTTAGCTACGTGAAAATTGGTAACAAATCTATTCCAACCATAACTTAATCAACTTGTATTGTATATTATGTAATCTTGAGAAACCATAGACACGTATATAATGTTTCGACCTATCATGTTGACACATCTATATATATTTCGGAACAACTATAGACACTCTATATGTGAATGTTGGAGTTAGCTATACAGGGTTGAGGTTGA